>NW_025533851.1:207401-262401 GCF_020615455.1 Coregonus clupeaformis
TACTTCCAAAGTAAATATAACATAATTTTTATGACATTGAATACAAACTATCAATCTCTTTGATCATGCTTTTTCAGAGTAGAGATACCTCACAAAGCAACAGCTGCTCTCTATATCCCCTCGCGATTGTGGCACTCTTTGTCTCTTCTGCAGCAGGTGCTGAAACTAAACACAGACCGGACAAGTAGATGCACAATGGATTATGGTCACTGTAGGTCGTTACCCACGTTTTGTAGCGCTGCCTTATGTCGAATATTGGCCTGTTGAAACTACAACTCCTACTATATTATACTTTTGGTTTCGGATCTGATTTATCTCGAACTTCTTACAATATGCGTGACTCTGAAGTCGAATAATTGAACCGATTGTGGTCAATTAGTTGTTTAAAATGAAAAATAACCCGAAAGTGCGGTTAATCGCTCAGCACTATACAGTAAGGGGAAAAAATGTGATCCCTGCGCTGATTTTATGCGTTTTGCCCACTGACAAAGACGCCCAGTCAGTCTATAATTTTAATGGTAGGTTTATTTGAACAGTGAGAGACAGAATAACAACAGCAAAAATCAGAGAAAAAACGCATGTAAAAATGTTATAAATTGATTAGCATAGTGCCAATAAGGAAATAAGTATTTGACCCTCCACAAAAGCATGACTTAGTACTTGGTGGCAAAACCCTTGTTGTAATCACAGAGGTCAGATCTTTTTTATAATTGGTAACAAGTTTTTACACATCTCAGGAGGATTTTGTTCCTCCTCTTTGCAGATCTTCTCCAAGTCATTAAGGTTTGAGGCAGCGTTTGGCAACTCGGGCCTTCCAGCTCCTCCACAGATTTTCTGTGGGATTAAGGTCTGGAGACTGGCTAGGCCACTCCCAGGTTGTGTGTGCTTCTTCTTGAGCCACTCCTTTGTTGCCTTGACAGTGTGTTTTGGGTCATTGTCATGCTGGGAATGCCCATCCGGCCCATTTTCAATGCCCTGGCTGAGGAAGGAGGTTCTCACCCTGGTTGTTGGTACATGGCCCTGTCCATACGTCCCTTTGATGTGGTGAAGTTGTCCTGTACCCTTAGCAGGAAAAACTGCCCCCAAAGCATAATGTTTCCCACACTCCATGTTTGTTGGTGGGGATGGTGTACTTAGGTCATAGGCAGCATTTCTCCTCCTCCAAACACAGCGAGTTGAGTTGATACCAAAAGGGCTCCATTTGGTCTCATCAAGCCCCATTGCTCTTGGTTCTCCTCTGAATCATTCAGATGTTCATTTGCATAAACTTCAGGCGGCCCTGTATATGCGAGCAGGGACCTTTGGGGGCATTGCAGGATTTCAGTCCTTCACGCGTAGTGTGTTATTAATTGTTTTCTTGGTGACTATGGTCCCAGCTGTGAGATCATTGTTCAAGATCCTCCCGTGTAGTTCTGGGCTGATTCCCACCGTTCTCATGATCATTTGCAGCTCCCACGGTGAGATCTTGCATGGAGCCCCCAGGCGAGGGAAGTTGACCAGTTCTTTGTGTTTCTTCCATTCTTGCGAATAATCGCACCAACTGTTGTCACCTTCTCACCAAGCTGCTTGGCGATGGTCCCATTCCAGCCTTGTGAGTCCTACAATCTTGTCCCTGTACATCAGCCTGGAGAGCTCTTTGGTCTTGGCCATGGTGGAGAGTTGGAATCTGATTGGATTGATTGCTTCTGTGGACAGGTGTCTCTTATACAGGTAACAAGCTGAGATTAGAGCACTCCTTTAAGAGTGTGCTCCTAATCTCAGCTCGTTGCCCCTGTATAAGACACCTGGGGAGCCAGAAATCTTTCTGATTGAGAGGGGTCAGAAATACTTATTTCCCTCATTAAAATGCTAATCAATTTATTTTATTTTGACATCGTTCTGGGATTTTGTTGTTGTTATTCTGTCTCTCACTGTTCAAATAAACCTGACTATTAAAATTATAGACTGATCATTTCTTTGTCAGTGGGCAAACGTACGAAATCAGCAGGGATCAATTGTTTTCCCTCACTGTAAGTCAGACTGTTGATCGCAGGGAAAGGCCTAAACTGATACTTAAATTCAGATTGAAATATGAGCGTCATTCCAGTGATTCGTGATGAATGTGAGAAGTCGCTACAGCTCCTTTTTCATCAAATACCTGGTTATACTGGTTGCATCCCAAATTGGGGGATGCAACCATGGGGCACTACATAGGGAAATAGGGTTCCATTTGGGGACGCCAACCACTGAGACCTGTCTGACTGGCTTTTCTCTTGTGTGGGTTGGGTCCATCCTTCCCTCTTCTGCCATGATCTCCACAACTCGCTCAGCAGGAAGTGTGGCTGGGTTCATTTGCAAGCACTGCACACAAACTACCACAAGTCATTATACAACAACCATACGATTAGCTGCGCTGGTGTAAGCTTTCAGTTAGATCTGCTCCGCTAGCATTTTTAGCTTTGTTTATTTTGTAGCAATATGGAGGCCTACCTTTTGAGATAATCCAAACGGTCAATACCCACTACGCTATCTTGCCTTGTACCGTTGTGTTCCTATCGGAAAAGTGGTGCATTTCATTTGGATTGACTCTTGCTGAGTTGCTTATGTAATACTTTCTTATTGCTGAAGAGCCAGCAACAAAAACCCAAGCCTTAGATTTTATCCAAACACAGTTAGCATTTTTTCTGTTAATACTACAACCAATGTTAGTGGTACCATCTCGTGCTATTTTCAAATGGCGTCAATAGCCTTGACTGTGCATGGCCCTGTCTCCCATATCCAGATCACAGAGGTCAATTGCTGATAGGAGGGGATGACTGTCAGCCCAGACTGGACTGAAATGTGTAAGCTTGGGGTTTACCCCTCTGAACCAACATTGAGGATCCAGGGGAGACTCAGTCGACTGGACTGGCCCTGGCCCTCAACGGCTTAGACACTGTAACATGAATTTGACCTGTGCAACACCAAGCTGCTATACAGATAAAGCCCTGTGTGTGTGTGTGTGTGTGTGTGTGTGTGTGTGTGTGTGTGTGTGTGTGTGTCGGAGCGCGTGACGTGCGTGTCGAGGTCGTGTCACAGAGTGGTCTAATTAAGTGGTCTCCGAGTGCACAAAACCAAACGCACAACAAACCAAAACACACGCAACTGTTCAAACCGGCAACCTGCTTCAATAAACCCACCCAACCACCCTGACACCCCAACCACACCTCACACAACACACAACTTAATAATCTCTCCAACCCCTCTGCCTCCTCTACACACAACCTACACATTCCCTTTGTCTCCGAGCCCCAGTCAATATATCTGACTAAACTTGTTGAACTGTTGTGCGCCAGCAAAGTTAATTTCTTTTCAGAGTGCACGGTAGCCATTGGCGACCAACCTTATTAGTGCGCTGGAAGCCATCTGCTCTAAACATTAACCGGAGCGCGGCTGAGTGGAGAAAAAGCTGCACTTTGGCAGGGAGTACATATGCTTTACGCATTGATCCTACTCAGAGGGGATCGATAGAAAGCCACATTTTGTGGTTGTTGCTCTGGTGTTCCCGGGCCATTTTGATTTTCTGTTTGCTCAAAACTAGACGTGTAATAATTCTTTTGAGGTTCTTTTGGCTTGCAGGACCGGAGCCCGAATGCTGAAAACTAATTTGGTGACTGTAGTTTTGTTCGTGTCCAAAAAGACTGAGGGCTTTTGTAAGAACAAATATACTATATTACAAAAAGCTGTTTTTTCCCAGAGCTGCAGGAAACTCCATATTTAGATAGTGGTTTAGTATTACCTTGCTGACTGCATCTGCCTCTCCTCAGCATTTGGTGCCGCTTTATGAGCAAATTGCTGTTAATGATTTAAATATACAGGTATATATATTTGTATTTATTTATTGGATTAGGGTTGAATTGAATTATGTAATGGCGAGGTCTGTTACACTTGACTGAAAGCATCTTTTCACACTGATCCAAGACTGGCATCTATCAAGTGAAGTGGAAAATGTATGTCATTTTCAGGCCAACTGATGAGGGGTTCCCAATGTTTCGTATTCTGCAAGCCCTTAGATCTGCAGTGTACGGAAGCTCACCTCACTGGAACATTTATTTATGCAAATGCTTTATTTCTGTTTGAGGCCGATCCAAATCCAACCCAGGGGTGCCTTTAAACAGGAAGAGGATGAGCCTTTAAACTGGAAGAAGTGTGTTAAACAGGAAGGGGAGGTGCCTTTAAACAGGTTAATGAGGTGCGCCCCTCAAACCAGGAAGGGGAAGTGAACAGTAAACAGGGACGGTGGGAAACATATGAAAAGGAAATCAACATTCTTAGACACACATGGCAGCGGAGGAATCCAAAACCCAAAATCATGAAATAGAATAGGGCTAACCTGTACGAAAGATGGAGGAGACTACGGGGCCTGTCTGAAAATATGTAGTTAAAAACTGAAAAGACAACAACAACAACAACAAATAGGCCAGTCATTTTGCAGCTCTTCCCTGGGTAACACTTCTTTGTTACTTCTTTAGTAACAACAACGTGTTACACAATATTTTAGTAATATAATTTTAATTATAGGCATTCTGTTAGGGTTACGTCCCAAGCAGCAATGCAGTGCGTGTCCCTGGACTAATGTATTGATATCCCTTCCACCGCATTGGTTTCCCAAGCAGCCTGACCTAAGCGACTGTTGCTACTGGTCCCTCTTTTCCCCTCCACTCAACTGACATGAGGCACGTGACTCCCTCTCCTTATATGGAAGCAGCAGGATCACAAATCACTCTGAAACGGAGGGATGCGTTTTTTTGGAATTAAGGCTCCCAGAGAAGGATGTTGAGTCCCCCCTAATCAAGTGGCAGATTCATTTATTTTATTTCTCTTACACCTGTTTTGAATATAGTTTTTTATGTTGCACTCATTCATTTAAATGACTCATAGAGCTATATGAATCATCAATCATGTTGCAATACTATCAGGTAGTTTGGTAGGTTACTGTGCATAAAGACTATTATTCCTTTTCACGTGTATGTCTTTCCTGGCATGTAGGCCTTATAGTCAAACACATCTGAAAGACCCCAAGCAAAGGACTGTGGTGTGGTGTAGATCAGGGTAGATTTATTCAGTCAAGTAGAGCAGGGGAGGGAGGACTGCAAAACCCTGTCAGGACAACCACAACCTCCACCGAGGAATCCATAAACAAAGATGGCCGTAGCGCTGCTAAAACCTCCAAAACCTGTTAAACCAGACATTTTCACCACTTGCAGATGTAAACACGACGTCTGCACGGGTAAAAACAAACAGCCTTGACATTGAGGGGGAAGGGATTGAAAGGGGAGAAGCACCAGCTGCCGCACCGGTCACATTCCACTGAGGAAACCTCATATCTGAGGCCGAGCTTAGGCTGCTAGCTAGTGAGCCTTCAGAAGTAGTTTGTGATGTCATTCAATGCAAGTATGGCCTTGGGTAGGGGTTATTATGTGAAGGGTACATTCAGGACCAGCTGTCTTTGTGTGCTCGTGCTGCTCCCTGTGTAGACAACAGGGGAGCTAGTTGGAGCCCCTAGTGACCTTTTCAATTGACAGCTCCTGCAGTTGGAGGGAGAAGCCACTTTACCTGACAGCCATTTTAGCACGGTGAATTGCCAGGGACCCTACGATATGATATTATCAGCGATACTTTAGGTGCCGATACGATAGTATCGCCCATTCTCATGATCGATATGTATTAGGCGATTTCGATACTGCGATTTGATGTTCCAAACATATTGCTCAGTATACTGTATGTCTGCTGCAGAGAGACAAGAGAGAGCATGAGAAAATTAGTTTTTTGATCAGTCAGGAAATAAAAGATAGCGAAAACTATTTAAAAAAGAAGATGGAGAACAAGTTATAGGATGGAAAAATACCAGCGTTGTACCACACGCACAGACGAACCGCTTCAGCTAACGCATGTACAGTAGCATTTGCCTTTTTACATTGATTCTTAGTCAAATATAATAATCATTACCATAATAATTCATATTAATATCTTCAGTCTCAGAAGAAGTAGTTGTTATATGTGGTCTCTGTGTGGATTCCTTAATCATGGGGGAGGTTTGGGTTTCTCTTCAGATCATGCGACTCACTAATGAAGGCATTAGTTATGGAGATTAATTTTCAGATCTTAACCTCATTTACAGATACAAAAAAAAAAATATCAAAGATCTGGATGCGGATTGTGCAGTTGCTCGGTGGCTTTACAGTAAAATGCTTTCATCCTTCTCTGTTGGCCTTAAAAGGAACACTTCAATTATCCAATTACACCCCTACTCTCGGGTTCAGATCTCTAGACATCTGGTTCTCTGTCCCTTATAGCATACTTTTGGAGTTACTGGCATTGATTGACCTCCTTCACACTTTGGATGGGTTTTGATTCACAACCTTGGCACTCACCCTAACTCTGCTGGTTTGTGGTTGGGCCGTTCCCAGGGTAACTACTAGCCAAGCATCTTGATGAAGTGTGTGTGTGTGTGTGAGTAGCTGCAGCTCTCCACACACTCACATCCCGTGTTACAAGTACTACAGTTAGTAGTCAACCCATACTTTATCAGACAGCTTAGCAGTCAAACATACTGTATCAACGACAGCTAGCAGTCAACCATACTGTATCAGAGCAGCTAGCAGTATCCAACCATACTGTATCACACAGCTTAGGTAGTCAACCGATGCACCTGCATCAGACCAGCTAGTAGTCAACCATACTGTATCAGACAGCTAGTAGTCAACCATACTGTATCAGACAGCTAGCAGTCAACCATACTTGTATCAGACAGCTAGCAGTCAACCATACTGTATCAGACAGCTAGCAGTCAACCATACTGTATCACACAGCTAGTAGTCAACCAAGTACTGTATCAGAGCAGCTAGTAGTTAACCATACTGTATCAGACAGCTAGTAGTCAACCATACTGTATCAGACAGCTAGCAGTCAACCATACTGTATCAGACAGCTAGCAGTCAACCATAACAGAGAATCAGACAGCTAGCAGTCAACCATACTGTATCAGACAGCTAGTAGTCAACCATACTCTATCGACAGCTAGTAGTCAACCATACTGTATCAGACAGCTAGTAGTCAACCAACTGCCCATCAGACAGCTAGTAGTCAACCATACTTTATCAGACAGCTAGCAGTCCAACCATACTGTATCAGACAGCTAGTAGTCAACCATACTGTATCAGACAGCTAAAGTCAACCATACTGTATCACACAGCTAGTAGTCAACCATACTGTATCAGACAGCTAGTAGTCAACCATACTGTATCAGACAGCTAGCAGTCAACCATACTGTATCAGACAGCTAGTAGTCAACCATACTGTATCAGACAGCTAGTAGTCAACCATACTGTATCAGACAGCTAGCAGTCAACACATACTGTATCCACAGCTAGTAGTCAACCATAGAGACAACTAGCAGTCAACCATACTGTATCAGACAGCTAGTAGTCAACCATACTGTATCAGACAGTTAGCAGTCAATCGTATACTCTATCAGACAGCTTAGCAGTCAACCATACTGTATCAGACAGCTAGCAGTCAACCATACTCTATCAGACAGCTAGTAGTCAACCATACTGTATCAGACAGCTAGTAGTCAAACATACCTGCAACTCAGACAGCTAGTAGTCAACCATACTTTTTATCAGACAGCTAGCAGTCAACCACACTTTGTATCAGACAGCTAGTAGTCAACCATACTGTATCAGACAGCTAGCAGTCCCAACCATACTGTATCACACAGCTAGTAGTCAACCATACCTTGTATCAGACAGCTAGTAGTCAACCATACTGTATCAGACAGCTAGCAGTCAACCATACTGTATCAGACAGCTAAGTAGTCCCAACCAACTGTATCAGACAGCTAGTGAGTCAATTCATACTGTAATCAGCACAGCTAGCAGCAACTCATACTGTATCACACAGCTAGTAGTCAACCATACTGGAGGACAACTAGCAGTCAACCATACTGTATCAGACAGCTAGTAGTCAACCATACTTGTATCACAGCTGAGCAGCAACCAACCGTATCTGAGACAGCTAGTAGTCAAACCATACTGTACACAGCTAGTAGTCAACCATACTGTTCCACACAGAGCAGTCAACCATACTTGTATCAGACAGCTAGCAGTCAACCATACTGTATCACACAGCTAGTAGTCAACCATACTGTATCAGACAGACTAGATCAACCATACTATATCACACAGCTAGTAGTCAACCATACTGTATCACACAGCTAGTAGTCAACCATACTGTATCAGACAGCTAGCAGTCCAACCATGCACTGTATCAGACAGCTAGTAGTCAACCATACCGTATCAGACAGCTAGTAGTCAACCATACTGTACTCAGACAGCTAGTAGTCAACCATACTGTATCAGACAGCTAGCAGTCAACCATACTGTATCAGACAGCTATAGAATCAACCATACGTACCTCAGAGCAGCTAGCAGTCCAACCATACTGTATCAGACAGCTAGCAGTCAACCATATTGTATCAGACAGCTAAAGAGTAGTCAACCATATTGTATCACCACCACAACACCCCCCTGCCAACTTACACTGGATCGATCTTTTACACACACACATGCACACGTACACACAGATGCATACACACACACACACACATACCATATTAACATGTTTGATCCCCGGGTTTCAAGTGTTTTAACTCATGAGAATTACAGTCTAAAATCTGGTCTTTGATGAGAAACAAATTCCCCTGCCACTGTTTTATATCTGTATTGATTCAGACACTGTGGTGTAGTGTTCAGTTGTTTTATCTGACCCTGAACTTTGCTAACCCGACCTACTCAGAACTCTCCCCAGCTTGGCTATATTTGTAGTTGTAAGGCTAGGGCAAGTCCACTCACTCAGTCACGTGTGGTGGTTTTGACTTACTCTACATTCTTGTAGACAAAGGGAAAATTAACTTGTTTGGCATTTGCACAGCTGGTAACAGTAAAGATCCCACCAGATTTTAGAAAACCACATTTGCCAATGAGTTGACACCTCTTCAAATAGTCTGCCTCTCAAAAACGCGAAACATGAGGAAACCAACACGAAAGATTCTCGGAAGGGGAGATATTAAAGTGTAATAAATCAAACACCTTCAGAGGTGTGTGTTTGATACACCAATATCCAGCTTTTTGGGGTTTCATTTCTGCCATTGCTTCAGCCACAGTGAACTTTTAACTTTCCTTTATTCATTTGAGGGAAAGGCACAACCAGTAAAAAAGTTACAACCAGTGAGTAACTACAGGAAAAGCACCCTAGTCATTCCATGCGCTGGGCAAACATTCCATGCCCGTTTCTCATGAGTTTTGTTTGATCTTTGGACTGAATATTCAACACGGATGAAAACAGAAAGCATGCTTCTAGTTCAATTACTAGCTTGGAGCCAGCCGTAGTGTGTAGCCTTATTTAGGAGTTCACGGGATCTGGAGTCTCTGCTGTCAACGTGGCGGGGAGTTGGGAGACGCGGAACTGTCTTTAGCGTTGCCATGTTCTGCTTTCCAGACACTACCTTGGCCAGCGTCGATCTTCGTCTCTCGCTTCACGTCGCTTCACCTCTCGCCTCCCCCCTTCCTTTCGCTTGTGGTGGTGTCGGGACCGACGGCAGCGTTGAATATCTTGAGAGCGGAGAGGAGCGGCCGAGTGGCGGAACGGGGAAGAGATGCTGCTCGCTTTCGGAGCTGTTATGTAACGAGGTCTACTCTGGAATGCCGGGATGGTGTTTGTAAACAGTGGCGGCCAGTGTGGTCAGCACTCACGTGGGAGTCCGGAAAGGAAGTTCAGTCCCAGTCGTGTCCTCACCGGCAGGTCTCCTCGCGCCTGAGGTAAACCCCAACTGCCGACATCGATACACACTCCGAGGCCAAAAGAACACTCCTCCGGTTGGCCATGCCACTTAGTCTCACGGAGACAGCCTTATCACTCCGAGCCGTAGCCATAATTAAAAACACAGACAGACAAATGGAAGGGCCAAGGCCTCTTCCACACAAAGAGAGAGAGAGAGAGAGAGAGAGAGAGTGAGAGGTGTTCTGTGGTGGGTAACTTTAAACTTGTAGTAATTATTGGTAGATATAAGGTGTTGCTTAATCGCAGGAAGAAGATATTTGTGTAATACTAGCAATGAGTAACAAATCCAGGGCAGGGCCAAAAAGAACAACTGTGGTTTCTATACCAACAGTCAAATGCCAAACAAGAACAGAAATGCTGCGTGATCTTTTGGGAAATGAAACTCTTCACAATATTGTTTAGACACCCACCATAGAAAAGCTAGAAGTGACTCATTTGAACACAACCTAAAAGGCTTGTGATGAGCCTAATGCAAATCAGAAAGTAGACTATCTGGACAACATGCACGTCGAAAGTAAAGGCTATGCACATTGAATGACCTTCTAAACAAATTTCATCCAATACACTCATGTAATAAGGCAGTAATAACCGATTGCAAGTTTTTACCACGGCTCTTCAACTATCGAGGCTGGGAGCAGCAGAGAGCTAAATCAATATCTCCAGAGGTCAATATGAGACTTAGTATGTCGCCATTTTGTCTGAGGAGGAGGAACGTGATCAACAGAGCCAGGTTGGTAGCTACACAGAGCCAATGCATTTAAAAATGTCTCTTAACCTGTTCCACTTGTGTCATCTCTGCAGCAGGGTTACCGTGGCCTCTGGGGTCGAAATGTGATGTGTGGCCTGCTGTTGGAGGTCAGAGGTCAAACCCAGCCCATTGTGAATGGACAGCATTGTTGCAGAAACCATGGAGACTGGAAACCACTGGATATTCTTACCCCCAAAGCTTGATATTGTATTTTCTCCCTTAGATAACATAAAAGGGGACTTGGGTCCAGTGGCGAAGAAGCAAGAGGGGTAGTCCAACAGTCCACAGCTTTATCAGTGGGTGTGGATTGATGAGAACAGCCATGTCCATTCTTGTGATTGATCTTTCTGACTGGACTCCCCCCCCCTGCAGCCACCATGTGTTGACCTTCTCCCTACTAGGATCTATGGTGCAGATATGGTGCCTTTTCCCAATGCTGCTGTAACAGCACATGTGGTGCTAATGAAAACAGCACAAAGGGAAAATGGAGGTTGTGTGTTCAAGACAATATCTTGGCTTGCCAAGTGACTCCTGTCTTGTGTAAATAGCTCCTTCTGTGCTAAAAATACACAATCTAGTCCTTGCTTGGGGCACAATATTATACCCATAAATTAAGTATCAATTCTGACTTTTTATATCTGTACTTTTTGATAGCACACTCTTATCTCTTGATAGAAGTTGAGAAACAAACTATTGTATAGCAATCTTGCTGTCTGATACCATCTAATATAATCCATTTAAATAAAAATGTCTTCCTCGACTAACATTCTGCAGTGTCAATGATGTAAGCAGTGCAATGTGCATTGCATTCAGTCTACTTACTGAGGAATGCAGTCAACAACTCAAGGAAGACCCACTTAACTTAAAGACAAAGTCCATGCATCCTCCAATATTGGCTTACAGCTGTTTGATCCAGTACAAAAAGAAAGCTAGTCTTATCCTTAGCTTAGGATAACCATACAGCTACAGTATGAATCAATTATAATTTTTTCAATCAAGGCCTATTTCTCTACATTATCTAATCTGGGGGGAAATGAGTCCCAAATGGCACAATTAAATTCACAACATAAAAGAAACGGTATACTACCTCATCCAGTCAAAACAAACTTTACAAGAAATATGGAGTACTACGGTGCACTCCCCTAGTTACGTTACGAGATACGTTGACGCTGCGCAGTCAATGACCATGCTTACCAAATCAAAACAGAGCCGGTGCCACGCTGCCATTGTTGCATCGAAGGCTCTTGACAGCTAGTATTGAAAATCCCCCAGCCTCTTCGAAATATAATTAAACTGTAAATATTTATATATTGCTATCTGTTCTCTGATATCACGGAGGAGTATTTTAGTTTGTCGATAGTTCTGTGGTAAAGATATATTTTTTAAAATATGTCTCTGTTTACTTTATATGATGGAGCCATTGAGTAAAATGCAGATGAAGAATTGCCTTCTTAATCAATTGTTTAAATAGCTGAATTAGCTTTGACGGTTGTCCTCGAGGCCCCTTTGACAAGCAACCTTGACAATTTTGCTTAACATAACTGCAGATTCTCTCTCAATACGTTTCACCCCGTTAGACTAGCTTTAGCCTAATACAATTAACCTAGCATTCCAAGCTATCACAGGTGATATTAGTTTGTAGCACTTGGCTGAGATTCCTTCATTGTTCTAGCATTAGCATCTGTTAGCCTCTGCACCATGCACCTCCCCTTGGCTGTGGTGTTTATTTACAACCGCTCATTAGTAGCCACTTGTTGTGCTGTGCTCCCCCTGGGCAGGCATGCCTTACTTTGCATTTCACACAAACTACTACTGCTAGCTGCTATTGTGGGTTGACCCCCGATTGAAAGTGCATGCAGGGGCCAGCGGAATACACAAGCCCAAATACACAAATGAGGGCAAAAGATAGCGGACCTTTATCTGTGTAATATTCTAGTAGGTCATTATGATGCTAATCCTAAATGTGGCCTGTTAGCAAATTCAGCAAAGATAATAGAAAAACAACAGGCTCCATTAGCAACTAATTTGTTCAAGGGAAGAGAGGTGTTGGGCTAATAAAACCAGTCATCTTGGTTAGTGTAGGTTGGATGTGTGTAGGAATCATTATTATTTGCTAGTACTGTATCTAACAACTAGCATAGCATAGCTATTTATTGATGTCTAGCTAGCGAATGATGCTGTGCCTTGCTTTGTTTTCTTTCAATTAAAGTAAATTAATTTAAAATAAATTGTGACAAAAAAACAAATTTTAACAACACCGAATCCTTTCTATTCATCAGTAAAACGTAAATGCAAATTGAGATAGAGTAACCGCTAGAAACACCTCCATTACTGCCTTTGTGTTGACAATCATCTGTTTATTAAAGGTGCTGTCTGCTGCATTTTTGCGTGGCAGTGCATATGGTTTGTCCAGACACATTATCTCAGATTCTCACAAAAGACACCAAATATTATTTTATGTGTTAAATGATTAATAAAACCGTAGAAAACTGTTTGCAAAATGCAAAGCTAACATGTCCTAATATGTTATATTATAGTTGTTGTTGTTGTTAAATTGCTGGATTCTTGAACATTTTCATGGTAACTTCTGGGAGACATATTTGTTGGCGTCTAGTTGGAAACAATCTATTTCAGCCTTCGGAAAATACCTGCTTCCAGGATTTCCATTCTTGTTTCGTTCAGCTAATGGTGTGGTCGGATTGAGTTTCAATGTCCTTTAAAGCTTCTGACCTCATCATCCCTCTGCTATCCACCACAATTCTCTTGTCTTTTTTCCTCTCCTTGGACTGCGCTGGCCTGCCTTTGTGTCTGCTTGTAATTCACCGGTGAATGCACAAAGCCAGAAGCTAGCTACACTCTCCCCCACTCCCAGCTATCTTTCCCATGCACTATAGTCTTAGTGATGGACTGGAAGCATACTGCTGTTCTAAATTAGACCCAATCCATCTTTTTGCTTGAACAGAGCAGAAAATAATCAACACAAGAACACAACCGTGAGACTACAAAGAAAAAAGGAGAGAAACTGACTGCATGAATGATTTCTGGTTAAAGAGTCCTTCTCTATGATATATTTACAGGATAAAATTATACATGTTTTCCCTATAAACCAAGCACTCAAATAAAAATAAAGATAAGGACAATGGTCATTTTAGAGATTAGATATATTTTTCAACTGGGAGCTAGCTTCTTCTCTGTTGCACTGAACATCAGAGGGATTTTCCTTGTTCATAATGCCTCAAGAAAAGTACTGAACAAGGTCTCCATTTTCTACACTAGACACATTCCTAAGGCTACTTGAGTGTCCACTGACCAACATTGGAGGCAAAACCAGAGATATCTCTCTTTCAACTAGCAAAAAAATAAAAATAAAATGGTCAGCCATGTTGGAAGGAGAAGCTTTATCTAATATCCCCCACTTTATTAATTTAGCTAGCTCATGCTTTTGCTGAGGGGACATTAGCATGCCTTGTACTAAGCCACAGAGCCACCGAAAAGACCAACAAAAGGTCAGAAGGAGAAGGACGACGAGTGCAAAAAAATAAACAGAGTGACGTCTCACCTCTTTTACGTCCCTCCACTTTGTAGAAATTCCAACAAACCGTCTGGATCTCCTCTTTAACAAATCCTAAAGGGCCGCCATCTTGCTTCCTTCTGTTCTTCTATGAAACGGACTATCCTCCAACATCAATATTCATGGGGCCAGTCTCTGACGTCAATTTCGACTCTTATCATCAGGAGGAGAAGCCCGGTCGGTCGGTGGTGTGTCCCTGTTGGCCACTCTGAGTGCCACACATATGTAACTTGCAGAGAAGCAGCCAGCCAGCACGCCGGGTGGACAAGTTGTGTGTGTGTGTGTGTGTGTTCGGTGTGTATGTGTGTGTGTTCGGTGTGTGTGTGTGTGTCAGGGGGAGAGTCTTGCCTTGCCTTGCTGGCAAAGCTGAAGTAATGAGAAAACCTCTCTCCTGGTGAGTCCCTCCACCACACAAAGGGTCTGGGCTTTCTTTCCCCCCTTTCTCCCTTCTTCTCCTTCAGCCGCACACAACAGTGCACACTATGACTACGGCTGGCCCCAAGCACCGGACTGGATTTGCACAGACAGGACATGGGTCCGCTCCGCCGTTCAATGTGCCGCCCACTCCCTTTAAACTGACTACGAGCTCTCTGGGCTTATCTGTCTGTCTGAGAAACAGAGGATTGGAGAGGAGGAGGGAGGCCCATTCCCCCCTTCCTTTAGTCAGACAGGAAGAGTGTGTGTGTGTGACTCAAGGAAACTCATGCCGAGCTCTAGGGGGATTTTTCCCCCACCCTTTTCCCCTCTCTCCGTCTTCACTTCCCGGTTCTTCTTTCGGTTTCATCAGTTTCTCTCAAGCTGTCATAGGTTGCAGGAGTTCCCCCATAGCCTCGTGGCTTCTTTACGACTCCTTGTAGACTTGCTTCTTCTACTCAGTCTCTCAAGACAGTTAGCTTCGTCTTCAGACCACGCGAGTCGAGCCCTGCCCTCATTTCCGATCCTTCTTCTGGGTCTTATTTTGGCACGCCTTGGCTGTCAGGCAGGCTAATTTTTAGAGCAGGCGTAAGACAACACTAACATTTGAAAGGAACCATACAGGCAGCAGCATACTTTTCTTTATGTGTCTGCCAAGACCCCCACCTCCTGTTGACATTGGCCACGTGGGCTAGTAGAGAGGGAGAGGGAGAGGGAGACGGAGGGAGATGGAGACGGAGGGAGAGGGAGAGGGACGGAAACAGAGAGAGAGGGAGGGAAAGAGAGAGAGAGGAACGGAAAGATAGAGAGGGACGGAAAGAGAGAGAGGGACGGAAATAGAGAGAGAGGAACGAAAAGAGAGAGAGAGGAACGGCGAAAGAGGGAGAGGAATGGAAAGAGAGAGTGAGGGATAATAACTACGCCTACCCTCTGACAGCATAATAACTACGCCTACCCTCTGTCAGCATAATAACTACGCCTACCCTCTGTCAGCATAATAACTACGTCTACCCTCTGTCAGCATAATAACTACACCTACCCTCTGTCAGCATAATAACTACACCTACCCTCTGTCAGCATAATAACTACGCCTACCCTCTGACAGCATAATAACTACCCCTACCCTCTGTCAGCATAATAACTACGCCTACCCTCTGTCAGCATAATAACTACCCCTACCCTCTGTCAGCATAATAACTACACCTACCCTCTGTCAGCATAATAACTACGCCTACCCTCTGACAGCATAATAACTACCCCCTACCCTCTGTCAGCATAATAACTACACCTACCCTCTGTCAGCATAATAACTACGCCTACCCTCTGTCAGCATAATAACTACGCCTACCCTCTGTCAGCATAATAACTACGCCTACCCTCTGTCAGCATAATAACTACGCCTACCCTCTTTCAGCATAATAACTACGCCTACCCTCTGTCAGCATAATAACTACGCCTACCCTCTGTCAGCATAATAACTACACCTACCCTCTGTCAGCATAATAACTACGCCTACCCTCTGACAGCATAATAACTACCCCTACCCTCTGTCAGCATAATAACTACACCTACCCTCTGTCAGCATAATAACTACGCCTACCCTCTGTCAGCATAATAACTATGCCTACCCTCTGTCAGCATAATAACTACACCTACCCTCTGTCAGCATAATAACTACACCTACCCTCTGTCAGCATAATAACTATGCCTACCCTCTTTCAGCATAATAACTACGCCTACCCTCTGTCAGCATAATAACTACCCCTACCCTCTGACAGCATAATAACTACGCCTACCCTCTGTCAGCATAATAACTATGCCTACCCTCTGTCAGCAT
The DNA here is from genome assembly GCF_020615455.1 of Coregonus clupeaformis. Lineage (NCBI taxonomy): Eukaryota > Metazoa > Chordata > Actinopteri > Salmoniformes > Salmonidae > Coregonus > Coregonus clupeaformis. Next base: position 223,833 of record NW_025533851.1, read on the forward strand.
AATAACTACGCCTACCCTCTTTCAGCATAATAACTACACCTACCCTCTGTCAGCATAATAACTACGCCTACCCTCTTTCAGCATAATAACTACGCCTACCCTCTGTCAGCATAATAACTACACCTACCCTCTGTCAGCATAATAACTACGCCTACCCTCTGTCAGCATAATAACTACCCCTACCCTCTGTCAGCATAATAACTACCCCTACCCTCTGTCAGCATAATAACTACCCCTACCCTCTGTCAGCATAATAACTACCCTACCCTCTGTCAGCATAATAACTACCCCCTACCCTCTGTCAGCATAATAACTACCCCTACCCTCTGTCAGCATAATAACTACCCCTACCCTCTGTCAGCATAATAACTACCCCTACCCTCTATTTGCGTCTTTGTTTTGCAAGAAGAAAAGGCAATGTCACTACATAAGATCAAGACTAGCCTATTTAGTGCATGACTATGTATGCTGATGATTCAACACTGTACACGTCAGTTACCACAGCAAGCGAAATCAATGCAACACTTACAAAGAGCTGCAGTCAGTTTCAGAATGGGCAGTAAGAAATAAGCTGGTCCTAATTATTTCAAAAACTAAAAGCATTGTAATTGGGACAAGTCATTCGCTAAACCCTAAACCTCAACTAAATATTGTAATGAATCTTGTGGAAACTGAGCAAGTTGAGGAGACTAAACTGCTTGGACTAACCCTGGAGTGTACACTGTCATGGTCAAAACATATTGATGCAACGGTAGCTAAGATGGGGAGAAGTCTGTCCATAATAAAGCGCTACTCTGCTTTCTTACATTTACATTTACATTTTAGTCATTTAGCAGACGCTCTTATCCAGAGCGACTTACAGTTAGTGAGTGCATACATTATTTTTTATTTTTTTTATTTTTTCATACTGGCCCCCCGTGGGAATCGAACACACAACCCTGGCGTTGCAAACGTCATGCTCTACCAACTGAACTACATCCCTGCCGGCCATTCCCTCCCCTACCCTGGACGACACTAGGCCAATTGTGCGCCGCCCCATGGGTCTCCCGGTCGCGGCCGGCTACGACAGAGCCTGGATTCGAACCAGGATCTCTAGACCACTGCGCCACTCGGGAGACACGACATCTCTATCAACAAAACAAGTCATACACACCCTAGTTTTGTCACACCTGGACTACTGTCCAGTCATATGGTCAAGTGCCACAAAGAGGGACATAGACAAATTAAAATTGGCCCAGAACAGAGCAGCAGGACTGGCCCTTAGATGTACACGGAGATCCAGCATTGATCGTATGCATGTCAATCAGTGGAGGCTCAGAGGAGGATGGGGAGGATCATCCTCCTCAGTGAATTTCAGAAAAAATTAAAATAGTGAAACATTAAAAAAGTTATACTTTTTAGATAAAACAATACTAAATATATTCACATGTCACCAAATAATTGATTAAAACACACTGTTTTGCAATGAAGGTCTACAGTAGCCTCAACAGCACTCTGTGGGGTAGCACCATGGTGTAGCCAGAGGACAGCTAGTTTCCGTCCTCCTCTGGGTACATTGACTTCAATAAAAAACCTAGGAGGCTTGTGGTTCTCATCCCCTTCCATAGACTTACACAGTAATTATGACAACTTCCGGAGGACGTCCTCCAACCTATCAGGGAGCTCTTGCAGCACGAACTGACATGTTGTCCACCCAATCAAAGGATCAGAGAATGAATCTCGTTCTCAAAGCATAAGCTACAGCTAGCTAGCACTGCAGTGCATAAAATGTGGTGAGTAGTTGACTCAAAGAGAGAGAAAGACAATAGCTGAACAGTTTTTAACAAATTAATTTCTCATGGAGAGAGAGAGAGAGAGAGGGAGAGGAGATATGAGCTAGCTATAATTAGTTGTATTTTCTTTTACTTTCACTTAGCTAGTAAATGCAGCTAGCTAGTTTAACCGACTCAAACATCTGGTTTAAACAGAGAGGGATGCTATGTTAGCTAACTGCTTTCTGCTGACTGTCCACTGTACTGCATGATTGTAGTGGGTTTACTAACACGTTGGTTCTAGTAGCTATGTTGACTATGACATTAATATGGTGACAACGATGTAGGCTGTGTGTAACACATAGTGGTTATGATATGAAGGTTTGGCTTGGAAGGTGTTTTTTTCGCCTGGTCACAGACGGCTGATGGGTTGTGCACTGAAGTCCACAAGTGAAGGGAAAAGGTGAGAGGTGAGATTGTAGATGCGAGAAGGAATTATACAACGATCAAAGGGATCATGCTGTTTGTATGTGGCTGCTATGAAAGTGAACTGTGTTAGCGTGTGATAACAGGTGTATTCGAAATAGAAACACTCAATTCTCGTTTGCAACTGTTGGACTAATGATTACACCCTAAATCAGCTAGATGAAGGCAAGAGTGTGCAAGGCGGTATTGAATGTGTCAATGTCTGTCACCTTGATTACTCAAATTTCTCTCGACCTGTGCACCTACGTTGTAAACTTTTATTCAAAGGCTAGGTTGTAGCAACCTCATGATGGGTATAGGGAACATTAGAGTATCATGTAGTAGCCTAAGCCTATCGATGTTACATTGAGCTGGGTGAATGGAATATGAATGACAGTAATCCAATATGCTGTAATAGAAATAAGGCCATGCTCATTAAAACAATAGTCCTCCCCTCATCTTAAAGGCACCGACCACCACTGAAGTCAATCTCTCCTGGCTCAGGGTGGAGGGGAGATTGACTGCATCATTGCTTGTCTTTGTGAGAGGTATTGACATGTTGAAATCACGAGCTGTCTATTTAAGTGACTAGCGCACTGCTCAGACACCCATACATACTCCACAAGACATGCCACCATGGGTCTCTTCACAGTCCCCAAGTCCAGAACAGACTATGGGAAATGCACAGTACTACATAGAGCCATGACTACACGGAACTCTATTCCACATCATGTAACTCAGTCAAGCAGTAAAATCAGATTTAAAAAACAGATAAACCTATACCTTATGGAATAGCACGGACTGTGAAGAGACGCACACACACAGCATTCACAAACACATGCTAACACACGCACTCTACACACACATACATTTTAATATTGTTATTTTGCTTTATTATTGATTTTGTATTGTAGATATGTTATGGTAGAGTAGTGTGTAATAATGTGTTGTGCTATGTATTGTTTTATTGTATGTAATTGTTATTGGACCCCAGGAAGAGTAGCTGCTGCCTTGGCAGCAGCTAATGGCGATCCTTAATAAATACAAATATTTTTTTTAAAGTACAATAGAAACCGAATCATAACAAAAATTTGGCACCTTGATTACATTACACAGGAATAGTACACCATGGAAAAAAATACTACAAATCCATACAATTTAATTCCCATATGAATACAATTTTTGGTGGTTATTGTCTGAAAAATAATCTGCCTTTGGCTCCAATCCAGGTTTATTAAAGAGAGAGACTCCATCCCTTCTCCCATCGGCCCACACTGCCTGCCTGCCTGTCTGCCTTGCAGTCTCTAGCTGACATTTGTTGACTCAATAGTTTCAGGGCTTGGAGCAGGAAAGGAGATTTGTTTTTACACAGCGTGGGGGAGGGGAATGGGGCAGGGGCAAGGGTCGGGAGGAGGGAGGGAGGGAGGGAGAGGGGAGTCACCATAGCTGCAGCTCAGATATGTTAGGGCTAGGAGTGAGACTGGGACTGGGGCTTTGCTTGCAGCCTGAGCTGCCTTGCTGAAAGACGATTCTACATACCTCAACTGGTTCAGTGTGGAGGTGGTGGTGGAATGTGTATCTAGACAACCTACTTTTCCTCTAGTGTTGTCAGTGATAGGATTCAGTTGCTTCACATGATTTCATTTAAGAGTAGGCTAGTCCAATCTGCACCTTTCCGCTTTTTTTTTCCAGAGAGAGCAACTGTTGATCAAATATAGATGACATTGTAATAAAATAAATTGTAAGTAGTTATTCCTTTTAATCTTACCAGGAATCCAGCATTGACGCGTGCTTTATTTTGGTAGTGAGGGAATATTGAATAGATGCTGTATATTGAGTAGTCTGATGGATTCTGCAGTGGGAGGGGGAGAAGGAGTGGGATGTTTTGTGCCTGTCTTTGTTGTTTGTCCTTCTTTGCAGAGACTGAGGTCATCTTACTGAGACAATCCTATTATCCTGCGTCAAGCATTAAATGCCTTTAATATTGTTCTCCTTAGTCAGGTATTTCCATATTTATATAGGCAAAGGGTTTTTGTTTTTTTGTTGATTTTGGCCTGAATCCTTGATGCTTTTTCAAACCTGCCTAATAGACGGGTGGGTTGACAACGTCACGAAAAGGATGCGCGAGGTAAAAGGCTGCGTAGTGTTATCATTCTGAACGGTCAGATGGCTAGCAACAATGACAACAAGCTGCCATGTGGGGAATCGTAGGTGGCTCGTTTCAGCTAGTTGTATCTTCTTCTTGATACCATGTCTTGTTTTGAGGTGTTTTGACTTACACTCTATTTACAAAGTATGTGGACACCCCCTTCAAATTAGGGGATTCGGCTATTTCAGCCACCCATTGGTGACAGGTGTATAAAACCGAGACACAACCATGCAATCTCCATAGACAAACATTGGCAGTAGAATGGCCTTACTGAAGAGCTCAGTGACTTTCAACGTGGCACTGTCATAGGATACCACCTTCCCAACAAGTCAGTTCGTCAAATTTCTGCCCTGCTAGAGGATCACCGGTCAACTGTAAGTGCTGATTGTATTTGTATTTATTAAGGATCCCCATTAGCTGGTGCCAAGGCAGCAGCTAGTCTTCCTGGGGTCCTGCAACATTAAGGCAGTTATATACAATTTAAAATATTACATGACATTATATTTCATAACACTTTACCCAATACATTTAGTGTGTTCCCTCAGGCCACTACTCCATTATCACAAATTTACAACATCCATGTGTACGTGTGTGTAGAGTGAATGTCTATATGTATGTGTGTATATGTCTGTGTGTGTGTCTCTTCACAGTCCCCGCTGTTCCACAAGGTGTATTTTTACCTGTTTTTTAAAATCAGATTCTACTGCTTGCATCAGTTACCTGATGTGGAATAGAGTTCCATGTAGTCAAGGCTCTATGTAGTACTGTGCGCCTCCCATAGTCCGTTCTGGATTTGGGGACTGTGAAGAGACCTCTGGTGGCATGTCTTGTGGGGTATGCATGGGTGTCCGAGCTGTGTGCCAGTAAGATGATGTTATTGTGAAGTTGAAACGTCTAGGAGCAACAACGGCTTAGCCGCGAAGTGGTAGGCCACACAAGCTCACAGAACGGGACCGCCGAGTGCTGAAGCGTGTAAAAATCGTCTGTCCTCGGTTGCAACACTCACTACTGAGTTCCAAACTGCCTCTGGAAGCAACATCAGCACAAGAACTGTTCGTCGGGAGCTTCATGAAATGGGTTTCATGATCACCATGGGCAATGCCAAGCGTCGGCTGGAGTGGTGTAAAGCTTGCTGCCATTGGACTCTGGAGCAGTGGAAACGCGTTCTCTGGAGTGATGAATCACGCTTCTCCATCTGGCAGTCCGACGGACGAATCTGGGTTTGACATTCTAGACGATTCTTTGCGTCCAACTTTGTGGCAACAGTTTGGGGAAGGCCCTTTCCTGTTTCAGCGTGACAATTCAGCGTGCACAAAGTGAGGTCCATACAGAAATGGTTTGCGAGATCGGTGTGGAAGAACTTGACTGGCCTGCACAGAGCCCTGACCTCAACCCTATCGAACACCTTTGGGATGAATTGGAACGCCGACTGCGAGCCAGGCCTAATCGCCCAACATCAGTGCTCAGCCTTACTAATGCTCTTGTGGCTGAATGGAAGCAAGTCCCCGCAGCAATGTTCCAACATCTAGTGGAAAGCCTTCCCAGAACAGTGGAGGCTGTTACAGCAGCAAAGGAGGGACCAACTCCATGATAATGCCTATGATTTTGGAATGAGCTGTTCGACGAGAAGATGTCCACATACGTTTGGTCATGTAGTGTATGTTCTATGCTAATATGGCAAAAATTTGCTAGCTAGCGAACCAACAACTGTAACTGAAAGGGAGCGACTCTCTGTTTGGGCTGATCTGTGACCTGCTAGCACCTCCCCCGGTCATAGTTACACACAAGGACACTTTATTGCCATAGGGCACTTTAAAGTGAAAAATCGGAGTTGCAGCGTCATTCTGTCACCGTGGAATTGCCCCATACACACGCACAACAGAAAGAGAAAATAGATGTGGGAAGGTTTTGGTTCTGTAATACAGGAGGTAAACAGTAATGTATAGGCTCTACACAATTAGCATAGCATGAGCAAGAATCCAGTGCAATAGCATAGCAAGAGCAATGATACCATTTGTAAGGATGGTAGAAATATAAATGACTGTGTTAAGACTGTATAGATCAAGGCTAGATAAGCTAACAATTATCAGTAACTACTACCAACAGTAAATTGTAAACACACACAAGTTACAATAACAATATTAACTCACTTATGCACACACTCATCCCACAAGTCCACTCAGAGGAGAAGTGAGGAGACAGTGGCCTGCACAGTCAGAGGAGCTGTCAGGTGTCCTGCCCCCTAACAATGTGCCTAGCAACCAATCAGTGGCAGGTGACAAAGGTCAGAGAAAGTTTGAGTGGCCGGTTCATGGTACCACCTAGAACCCTCAAATTGTGGACCTCAAAGCCAGTTCCACTGCTTTTCCCCCCCATTATTTTTCTCTAATCAGGAACTGATTTAGACCTGGGACACCTGGTGGGTGTAATTAATTATCAGATAGAACAGAAACCGGCAGGCTCCGGACCTCGTATGGTAAGATTTGAATACCCTGACCTAGACTCAGGTTCTGGGGAAAGGTGAGTGGAGAATGTTTTTGAGAAACAAGTGCTTATTGTGCAAATGTATTTATACTGAACAAAAATATGAACGCAACATGCAACAATTTGAAAGATTGTACGGAGTTACAGTTCATATAAGGACATCAGTCAAATGAAATAAATTCATTACGCCCTAATCTATGGATTTCACATGACTGGAAATACAGATATGCATCTGTTGGTCACAGATACCTTAAAAAAAGGTAGGGGCGTGGATCAGAAAACCAGTCAGTATCTGGTGTGACCACCATTTGCCACATGCAGAGCGACACATAGTTCCACAGAGTTGATCAGGCTGTTGATTGTGGCCTTTGGAATGTTGTCCCACTCTTCTTCAATGGCTGTGCGAAGTTGCTGGTTATTTTGGCGGGAACTGGAAAATGCTGCCGTACACATCGATCCAGACCATCCCAAACATGCTCAATGGGTGCCATGTCTGGTGAGTATGCAGGCCATGGAAGAACTGAGACGTTTTCAGCTTCCAGGAATTGTGTACAGATCCTTGCGACATGGGCCCTGCATTATCATGCTGAAATATGAGGTGATGGTGTCGGATGAATGGCACAAATATGTGACTCAGGGTCACGGTATCTCTGTGAATTCAAATTGCCATCGATAAAATGCAATTGTGTTCGTTGTCCGTAGCTTATGCCTGCCCATACCATAACCTCACCACCATGGGGCACTCTGTTCACAACGTTGACATCATGAAACCGCTCGCCCACACGACGCCATACGTCTGCGGTTATGAGGCCGGTTGGACGTACTGGCATATTCTCTAAAACGACGTTGAAGGTGGCTTATGGTAGGGAAATAAACATTACACTCTTTGGCAACAGCTCTGGTGGACATTCCTGCAGTCAGCATGCCAATTGCACGCTATCTCAAAACTTGAGACATCTGTGGCATTGTGTTGTGGGACAAAACTGCACATTTTAGAGTGGCCTTTTATTGTCCCCAGCACAAGGTGCACCTGTGTAATGATCATGCTGTTTAATCAGCTTCTTGATATGCCACACCTGTCAGGTGGATGGATCATCTTGGCAAAGGAGAAATGCTCACTAACAGGCATGTAAACAAATTTGTGCACAAAATTTGTGAGAGAAATAAGCTTTTTGTGCGTATGAAAGATTTCTGGGATCTTTTATTTCAGCTCATGAAACATGGGACCAACACTTTACATGTTGCATTTATATTTTTGTTCGGTGTATGTTTTCAAGAAACATTTGGAGAGGAAATACATTAAGCCAACACTGTCTGTTTTGCCCCAAAGTTGTTCATGCCATGCATTGGTTTTGTTGCTAAAAAACCCACCCGTCTATATAACCAAGTATATATATGTAGGCCTACTGTTTGAGACTGAGGCTTGTTGTGAGTTGTCATCGCTGAGGCCAGAAAGAGCTAGCTGCATGTTGTGCTCATTCCCTCAACTACTACAGTAAACATCAGATTGTCCTACTGCTACAGTAAATGCATGGTAAACATCAGATGATCCTTTTGCCAATCCCCCTTTCTCTCCCTCTCTCCTCCTTTTTGGAAGTGGTGAAACCTCTCACCTTATCCGTAAACAGGGAGGAGTGGAGTGAGTGACCCCGTGCCGCCGGGGGGCAATCAGGATATGGACACACTTGTCTATTTGAGAGAATTCACACCTCAATTTGACTGTGTGGGTATTAGGGGGAGATTGGCGAGTGGGATTAGAACTAAAAAAATTCTAAAGTGGAAGGGGTCGAAGGGGTTGGAGGAGGTGGAAGGGGTGGACGGGGTGGAGGGGTCGAAGGGGTTGGAGGAGGTGGAAGGGGGGTGGACGGGGTGGAGGGGTCGAAGGGGGTTGGAGGAGGTGGAAGGGGGTGGACGGGGTGGAGGGGTTGAAGGGGTTGGAGGAGGTGGACGGGGTGGAGGGGTTGGAGGGGTTGGAGGAGGTGGAAGGGGGTGGACGGGGTGGAGGGGTTGAAGGGGTTGGAGGGAGGTGGAAGGGGGTGGACGGGGGTGGAGGGGTTGGAGGGGTTGGAGGAGGTGGAAGGGGTGGACGGGGTGGAGGGGTTGAAGGGGTTGGAGGAGGTGGAAGGGGGTGGACGGGGTGGAGGGGTTGGAGGGGGTTGGAGGAGGTGGAAGGGGTGGACGGGGGTGGAGGGGTCAGCACGCGGAGCTCAGCGGTCCTGCTGATTTTATACAGCCGCTTAGCAAAACAAAGGCACACACACACACACACACACACACACACACAGGCCCTCTACAGAGGGTACTGGAGCTGCTGGATACTGGGGTTAGAGGCAGTTAGAGACCTGTGTCACTATGATGTCACGCGATCCGGTGACGTATGACATAACACCCTGAATGGAGTCAGGAGTCTTTGTGGCTTTGATGTTGTTGAATTGGGTTTATTGTGTTGATTATTTGGTTGTTGTGGTTGTGTGTAAAGAAAGGCTAAGGTTTGTTAAATGCTCACACTTAACGAAACCTCATCCATTGATGTTGGTTAGTATGAAGTTATTCTCACGGTCTACCTCTCTGTTGTGTGTGGAACGTGGGAATTGAACCATGTTTGTAAATAGCTGGGAAATCCACAATGACTTAAAGACGTCCTCCAGGGATTTTTGAACTTTTCCTGTTGAAAAGCGATATCACAAGTATAAATACATTAAAGGACACACAAGTTAGGGTAAAACAAAAATACATTTTGAACAAAATAGTGTTTTTTAGACAACTGCAAACGTTAAGGAGGCCATTACAAGGAGTTGATCTGTGATGGACAATTCCTTGAGCCAGCGAAGCATGGGGTTAGGGTGTCTCTAGAGGTGCTACTTGGCCTCAGAGGTGCTGTCATTGCCCCCCCGAGCTGACAGATCTCAGAGGCCATCAGTGGAAGTTCACACAATCACCTGGAGTGTTTACACACACACACACACACTTCCCCAAAGTCAGGCTCCCCCTGAGCCAATACACAACTGACCGATCGCTGCATCCCCTCTAACAACATGTCACCTACTGTCCCCTCCTCCCCCTCTCTCTTCCCTCCCTCCCTCCAGTTATCTTAAAAGACCAGGGAGTCGTTAGTGTGTATCTCGCATGACCTAATTGCTTAATTCACAGTAGGGGGTGCAAGGAGCTAGGGGTGGTTAGGTTAGGATTAGATTAAAAAGAGGAGGGGGTGGGGACTTTAAATAGCCTAAGGAACTGCTGGTCAGCAGGATTATCTAGTATTCTGAGCACTGTAGAGATTAATCTTATTGAGCTATTCTGGAGCTATATTTCTGATCTTTCCCTAGGCAGTGGCGGCTCCTGAAAAAATTCTCAGGAGGGGGCAATTTTTCTGATGATTTAGGTGACCTACACACATTTTTAAAAAGATATGTCCAGCAACAACATGAAGACAGGGGCAGCATATAAGTCAATACCAGAATCATTTATTGACTGATCTCAGGGAGTGCTCCTAATCTCAGCTTGTTACCTGTATAAAAGACACCTGTCCACAGAAGCAATCAATCAATCAGATTCCAAACTCTCCACCATGGCCAAGACTAAAGAGCTCTCCAAGGATGTCAGGGACAAAATTGGAGACCTACACAAGGCTGGAATAATAATAATAATAATAATAATATGCCATTTAGCAGACGCTTTTATCCAAAGCGCTTACAGTCATGCGTGCATACATTTTTGTGTATGGGTGGTCCCGGGATCGAACCCACTACCTTGGCGTTACAAGCGCCGTGCTCTACCAGCTGAGCTACAGAAAGTGGATACTCATGGATGCGCGCATCGAATTGTAAAATGTCAACACAATTGGAACACCACGTCATTTTTGGAGACATGTTATTGACAGTAAACTATTGTAGATGCGCTGCTAACTAAATAAAACATTTTAGCTGGCTAGCTAATCATCTTAGCTAAATGTGGGGCAAACAATTCCGAAGTTATTTACCGTTAATTTGAGGGATTGGGGTGAAAGAAATCGGGTTACTAGTGATACTTTACGATATACTGTATTGACAATATCGCAATATAACCATATCCACCCTGTCCAAAGTCTCTACTTGGTCTCAGTTCTCCAGTAAACTTGTGATTATCAACACTAACCTCATCGTTGTGGCGGCGGGACAGCTAGCCTGTATCCCTCATCCAGTTGAGTGGCAATGTTATTTTTTCGTTCGTACCATTTTTTGGAAAATCCTCGGGTGTGGACTTCCCCCTTTAGTAGAAACCTGTTGAATTATTAAATTTGGTCTGGGAGGTCCTAATTGTTTCGTTCCAATTTATCTTCATTTGTTCGCCCGACAAAAAGGAAATTCTTTCAAAGACACAATCGAGTTGCACTGAAGCCTAGCCATGTTGATAGTAGTAGTGAATTGATTGACGCTGCTACCCTCTCTTTCTTAGTTACGTTCATGTGACGAAAAGCGCGTAAGTGCAAGCCCACAGACACCCATTGAGATTGTATTGAAGGGCTCTGAAATTTGAAAAAAATAGATTTTACATGGGAGTCTATGACAGAAGTTCTGGGCGATTTTCAATCTGACTGAAATCGCCCCAAAAGGGGTGGAGCCATTTGAAGCACGACTTTAGCCTGATTCGACATTTAGTGGCAGTGTGGCACTGTGGCAGATCAGCGTATAGATTACAACACTGATAACTACTGTTGCCGTGATATAATTGATTAGAAAAAAATCCCTTCCTTTTCCCGTTTGGCAGTGCGTCGCCCATATCGCCCTATTGAACAGGCCGTCCCTGTCCCTAGCACTGTTGATCAAATGAACATGGGCCACTTTTCCATTTTGAGTATGTTTTTCATCACGATATCGGCTAGTGGCCTTTCTTGTTTTGTTGTTGTTTTCCCCGCCTTTTGTCCTCGTCTATCTGGGATGAGGCCGATCAGGAATGAGCGTTGTTCCCGTGGCAACCTGCTGCTTCCAAGTAGAGTTTTAGAGCCGGTTCCCGCATTGATGCCTCCATACATCCCACTCAAACACCCTCACAGCAGCCCCAAGCCAAATTCTCCAGAAGCTGGCTGTTTTGCAGGGTTTAGGAGCCCCACATTCAGGCAGCGGTTGAGCAAGCCCCCTATGGTTCCGTGTAGCTCAGTTGGTAGAGCATGGTGCCAGGGTTGTGGGTTCGATTCCCACGGGGGACCAGTACGAAAAAAGTATTAAAATGTATGCACTCACTACTGTAAGTCGTTCTGGATAAGAGCGTCTGATAAATTACTAAAATGTAAAATGTAACTGGCTGTAGGTTACTGAAGTCAGTGGTTCTCCTCATACCTGGGGCTTGGAGGGAGTGTTGGTTGTAGGCTGGTTGCCTGGTTGTGTGGACCTCTTCTGGGATTCATTACAGATGGGCATGAGGGGATCCATTCCTTAGCTTCTAGCGCCGATCCCATCCAAGTGCACCTGACCGGATCGAGGAGAGGGGTTTAGTCAGTCAGTGCTGGTTTTATGTGGGTCCCTAGTGGGCACCTGTATTCAGTTAACTCATTAGTCCAGCCACACTGTTTCTACTCTTAATATGTCTGAAATGACAGTGTGAGGGGCACTTCCAGGTCCCACAGCCCAGATACCACACTACTGGTATGTTGATTATAATGTAATGTTATTTGTCTTTGTTTGGCCAGTCACTGTATTAATCAATCAACGTGCATTCCACTTTTGTTGGTCTACTCTACTCTAGATCATCAGGGAAGCTAGCTAGGAATACATGTAGCCAATCAACTTAGGCTTGGACAGTTCTGCCCTGAAGAGAAACCTGAGGCTGTCTTTCTTTTTTCAAAAGACTGCAGATAATTCCCAGAATGCTCTTCGGGATAGCTTGTTACCATGGGAATTTCCAAGGGTCCCAGGAGTTAATGAGGACCATATGTTGACATGTCATGTCAAACAGCACTATGGGAACGGTATCCATGCCAATCACTGGGGACAAGATGGTCATGTGAAATGGAGGGATGGACGCCCCCTACTGGCTGAACAAGATAATGAAAGCCTTCAGTCCACCAAGGTAAAAGGTAAAATGCTTGAGCTGTGGTTCCTGCATGGTTTCCTAGCGTAATATTTATGAAATGAAGCAATCCACTATCCAATATGTTCCTTCCCAATATGCATGTTAACACAGTGGACTTGTGATCCTATTAAACATAGTAATATTCACCAATAATAATTTTAAAAAATCAATCTTTACGGGTTTTTTTCGACTCAGACCTACTGTTTCCAGTAAACCAGATTATCACATATAACAATGACCTGACAAATGTTAGTGTGTTCGAGGTCGATTAAGGGTTATGTTATCTTACTGCCAGGTCGCAGTTGTAAATGAGAACTTGTTCTCAACTGGCTTACCTGGTTAAATAAAGGTGAAATAAAATAAAATGTTTAGTTTTTGAGAGGATTTCCCGGAAAAACAGTTAATTTTGAAACAGTTAATCTTGTCCAATTTTACACAGGAAATATAAAAATAGAAATTTCCCAGAGGCTGTCGGACAAATTTCCCATTTAGATCCCTGAAGTTCTAAATCTGTCCCTCAAATACAACTTTATTGTTTAATGTGAATCCAAAAATCTTATTTTTGCAGTGTAATGGTATTACCAACCCTCCTGACACCTCACATGCACATGAGAGAGAGTAGGGGTTCAGCCAAATAGACTAAAAACAGACAGATTTAGTCATGGTCAGAGTATTGCTCCAATGTTAAATATGTATTGTATATAATAACAATAATAATAATAATTAGGGGTCTTATTGTCACGCGGTTTCGGCCGAGGCTGCTCCTCCTCCTGGTTCGGGCAGGCTCGGTCGTCGTCCCGGAGTACTAGCTGCCACCGATCTATGTTTCATGTTGTTTGGTTTTGTCTTGATGTTGTACACCTGTGTCTTGTTAGTCCTCGTTAGTGTCCTATTTAGTTCTCGTTGTGTGTGTTTGTCTTTGTGTGTGATTGCTCTTCTGTTTTATGTTGGAGCTAACGTACTTCCCTCCAGTGTTTTGGAGAGGTTTTTCGCACATGTTAGTGCGCGTTTGTTTGACCTGTGTGCGCCGTTATTTCGCTTGGGCTTATTGTGCTTATTTTCTACGTGAATATTGCACTAAAGTCTTTTGGACTGAGGTTCTGCGTCCTGCGCTTGATTCATGCACCACACCCACCTTCAGCACCCCTTGACACTTATATAGTCCTGTTTCACTGTATGTACAAGTGGGTAACCTGTACAGGTGTGAGGTGTGAAATTGAAATGTGTTTTTGCATATCCAACTCCCCCTGAGATACCCTCGGAGAGTGGGATCACGGCCAGATGATCAGCCACTAATGACCGTGACCCTGGAGAAATTAGGGTTAAGTGCCTTGCTCAAGGGCCAAACGACAGATTTGTTGAGTCAGGTATCATCAACTAGATTCAGCCAGGGGCCGATTTTTTCATGAACGGATGGTCAGGGGGCCGGAAATGATTACAAAAAAAATGTGTAGACTACAAATTGACCTTGAAGCCCAAACAGATATAATATTTGACTAAAACATAATCATTTCAAACCTTGCTTTACATTTGCATACGTCATCATATATTTGGTATATTTTGGTATTTATTAGGATCCCCATTATCTGTTGTGAAAGCAGCAGCTACTCTCTTCCTGGGGTCCACACAAAACATAAAACATGACATAACACAGAGCATTAATAGACAAGACAGCTCAATGACAGAACTACATACATTTAAAATGTCACACATACAGTACATACACACAGAATATATAGGGTCAAATATCTCTCTATTATGGGTGAATACTTTGAAACAATTTTACAAAATTAAAATCACTTAGAGCTGCTTTGCTGGTGTTTTTACAGTCTTTTTATATTCCAACAATGAAATATTAACTTTGGAGGGCCAAATAAAATCCACTGCGGGCAACCCTGCTACCAACAGTATCTGCAGTGTAAATCTCAGCCGGCGAGAGAGAGAGAGAAAGAAACAGTGTGTCCCTGTGCTGCAGTAGTCAGACAGCTGGCCCAGGACATCTGTCTGTGACCCCAACATTAATCCAACATCTCCTCACGGCAGCCCCTGTGTAGTCTACATGGACCCCATACCAACCAAACAACAACCTAATTCAACATTCCCAGCCAGGTGATCAGGGGAGGGAGGCTGCGCACACACACACACACACACACACACACACACACACACACACACACACACACACACACCAACACACACACACCAACAACTGTCCCTACAGCAGGCAGTTCTAAACCCACCACTGTCACGCGTCTGTAACCCCATCACTGGTCTCTTCATAGAGTAGGCTAGACCATACGAAATGTAAGCCTAGAAAGAACATTCCTATTCATCTAATTGTATTTCTATGAGCCTAGAAAATAAATTATATTTGATTGAATTCTATTATGAAACATTTACTGTTCAATACCTAGGATGATGACTCTGATATGTGGACTCTGCTCTTTTGATTAACCTTAAACTATTGAGAAACCTTTCCAATGTTCCCAGGCCAGACAAGACACAATAGAGTCCCTCTCTGTGTGAGTGGTAACGGTGAGTGGTCTAGTGTTGCTCAACACGCTGGTCCGTCTGGAATGTCTGCTGCAACAGCCTGTTGAGCTGAGCTGCTGGCCGGTTACGGCGGATGTCTGCCTATAGCCTTATGTGTGTGTGTGTGTGTGTGTGTGTGTTCGTGTGTCAATGTCAAGCGTGTGTGTGTGTGTGTGTGTGTCAATGTTGGTGTGTGCGTGTGCGTGCGTGTGTGTGTGTGTCGGGTTGTGTGTGTGTATGTATTGTGTGTGTGTGTGTGTGTGTGTGTCTGTCGGGTTGTGTGTGTATGTGTGTGTCTAATGTCAGTGTGTGTGTATGAAAACTGGATTTTTTTGTTGTTATTCTGTCTCTCACTGTTCAAATAAACCTACCATTAAAATTATAGACGATCATGTTTTGTCAGTGGGCAGCGTACAAATTCACAGGGGATCAAATACTTTTTTCCCTCACTGCCTATGCACTCACTACTGTAGTCGCTCTGGGTAAGAGCGTCTGCTAAATAACTAAAATGTAAAATGTGTGTGTGTCGGGTTGGTGTGTGTTTGTGTCGGGTTGTGTGTGTTGGTATGTGTGTAAGTGTGTGTTTGGGTGTGTATCGTGTGTGTCAGTGTCAGTGTCTGTGTGCGGCGTGTGTGTGACAGCTGAGGCAGTCTTTCCAGATAGCACTGACATGAAATCATCCCATCACCTGCTACAGGCCTGGCCCAGCAAACACACACCCACGCGACAAGACACAACACCACGCTCCAAGGCATATTGTTTTCACCCAGTGTTTCCCCCCACAACGACTGCTGAACCAACATGGGCCACGGCACTTAACCCCGTCAGGCGGAAGCAAGCAGGGCACAACTGGAGGGTGTGTTTGTGTGTGTGTCTGTCTGTCTGTGTGTGTCTGTGTGTGTGTTTGTGTGTGTGTCTGTGTGTGTGTCTGTGTGTGTGTCTGTGTGTGTGTCTGTGTGTGTGTGTGTGTCTGTGTGTGTGTGCACTGCAGGGGAGAATGGTGCGTGGTTAGGCATACACACACTCACTCATGTGACCTCCCCCTCCCCTCCCCTCCTTCATCCACAAACACACAAATGATCATTTACATCAATTATGATGATTTGTATTCGCAGAAATTCATGGTATGGCAATGCCTAATACACTGACTTTAACCACACAACATGAATATGTGACATGAGAAGTCTCAAATTTGAGAAAAAATATTACAATTATAAAATAATACAAGAACATACAGTATGTTGATTGTTTACTTCCTGACTCAGTGAATGCATGCCATGCCATAATCTATCATTCTACAAAACATGTGCATGCTTGCTTTGGTTCAGACCAAATTGAAGCCTCTTCCAGTACATATAACATCTGACACTCGGCGGAAGTCAAAAGGGAGCGTTTTAGCCTAATGCCTTTATGTCGGGGCGGGCAAAGACAGGGCGCGTGGCGTGTTCGCTACCACCGCCTGGCTTAACAAACAATCCACACATCTAATGTTGGGCATTTTCAAAAAAAAGAAAACAAAAAGAGAGACCAACCGAGAGATCTCCAACATAAGGATATTTTATTCAGTGAGACATGGCCTAAGTGATTTCATGTGCAAATGCAATGGGCCCGGCCCTGCCTCCCTCCGCCGGGGACTAGCAGCACCAGTCTCATTAGAAGCTCTAATTGGCTTGTCCAAAAAAGGAAAAGCCCTGAATGGGGCCATTAAACCCACCATCAAAGGTGTGGCTCTCATCCCTTCTTTTCTCTCTCCTCCTTTTCTCTTCTTTTGGTTTTGTTTTAACGCTCAATGAAATGTACCTGGGGTTGTATTAAAAACGGAAATAATATGAAATATAAAAAAAATGAATGGAATTATCATTTTTGGGGGGTGTAATAATCAACCAAATGTACCGGGGTTTGTAGAAAAAAAAATCTGATATGAAATAAAGTTATTATTTTAGATTCCATTTTTAGTCGCCATATGTCTGTGTGTCCTGTCTTTGCTGAGTCATGTGTTTTGGGTTTTGCGGTAGCGAATAGGTCCCAATTAAAATTTTAATTGCATTTGTTGCTAACAACAGCAGGTGCGTTGGTTGGACATCGAACAAACTTTCAATTTCTAAGCAACCCTTCTACTTTGCCAAATGTCTCCTGAGTTGAGTTTGTGTTTATACTGCTGTGAAACACTATGTCCCCTGTCTTAAATGAGTTACTGTGGGGCGTTCATTATGCTCCTGTATAGTGTAAAAGCAGGGCTGCCAGCACTCTTCCTGGAGATCTACTGTCCTGTAGGTTTTCAGTCCAACCCTCTTCCTGAGATCTACCGTCCTGTGGTTTTCAGTCCAAGCCTCTTCCTGGAGATCTGCTGTCCTGTAGGTTTTCAGTCCACACCCTCTTCCTGGAGATCTACTGTCCTGTGGGTTTTCAGTCCAACCCTCTTCCTGGAATCTACTGTCCTGTCGGTTTTCAGTCCAACCCTCTTCCTGGAGATCTACCGTCCTGTAGGGTTTTCAGTCCAACCCTCTTCCCGGAGATCTACTGTCCTGTAGGTTTCAACCAACCCTCTTCCTGGAGATCTACCGTCACCCTGTAAGGTTTTCCAGTCCAACACTCTTCCTCTGAATCCGAGGGGTTGGACTGAAAGCCCACAGAACGGTAGATCTCCAGGAAGAAGGCCGGACTGAAAACCCACAGGATCGGAAGAGGTTGACTGGGGGGTGATCTGAAAACCCACCGGGCGGTAGATCTCCAGAAAGTTGTTCACCTAGTGTAGGGCTTATATCATTTATATTGTTAAATGTCATATTATTAATTTGCCATAATACTTGACATACTGCATAAGTCACCACCTGGCATGTATCACTTTCAAGTTTACCCTCTATTTTCTATCTCGGAATCAGTACCACTTTACATGAAGTTGATCTCATACTTGTAGTAGTAACACTGCTATTACACTAGTAGCAACATGCTGTATGTTAGTAACACTTTCCTGCTATTACACTAGTAACAACATGGCGCATTTAAGTAGCTTACTGCTATTACACTAGTAACAACATGCTGCATGTAGTAACACTGCTATTACACTAGTAACAACATGCCGCATTTAGTAACACTGCTATTACACTAGTAACAACATGCTGCATGTAGTAACACTGCTATTACACTAGTAACAACATGCTGTATGTAGTAACACTGCTATTACACTAGTAACAACATGCTGCATTGTACATTAGTCAATTGCATTTCCATCGCATGGCAATAGTCGATTGTTTTTTGCCATTACACAAGGAATAGGGACTGCTCTGTATTCCTGTTGTGTAGGTAATAGTAATGTGTCAAAACGCCACCAGAGGGCAATGTGTCCAATGTATTTAACCTGATGTCACGTACTGAAGGTTTTTTAAGGTCGTCCATCAAACTCAACCGCACAATGAAAAATGTGTGCGTGTGCATGTGTGTGGCCTTAATGGCAATATTAACATCTCCATCATCCGCAAAACAATTCAATTAAAACATTATAATATTGTTACTGTAGTAATTACAGTGTTCAAATCCAATATCCAGCCTCATATCCACCTTCATCTAATAGTCTGTTCCTTTAGTTTCATAAGCAGCCCAGAACCACTAAAACAGGACCACCAGACCTTCTCTCCATGTCCAAAGGAGAGTATAGAGACAGGAGTCCTAATGCGGTACTGTAGCCCCAGTGTGGTATAGCTGCTATCTCCATTTCATCATTGAAAAAGTATTGCGTTAATTTTCCCCTCACATAGAGGAGGGGCTTACCTCCTCATCTGCTCTCTCTGTCTACACTGAACAAAAAAATATAAGCGCAACATGTAGTGGTCCCATGTTTCGTGAGCTGAAATAAAAATCTCAGAAATGTTCTGTACGCACAAAAAGCTTATTACTCTCAAATGATGTGTACAAGTTTGTTTACATCCCTGTTAGTGAGCATTTCTCCTTTCCCAAGATAATCCATCCACCTGACAGGTGTGGCATATCAAGAAGCTGACTGAACAGCATGATCATTACAAAGGTGCACCTTGTGCTGGGGACAATAAAAGGCCACTCTAAAATGTGCAGTTTGTCACTCAACACAATGCCACAGATGTCTCAAGTTTTGAGGGAGAGTGCAATTGGCATGCTGACTGCATGAATGTCCACCAGAGCTGTCGCCAGAGAATTGAATGCTAATTTCTCTACCATAAGCTGCCTCCAATGTCGTTTTAGAGAATTTGGCAGTACGTTCAAACGGCCTCACAACTGAAGACCCACGTGCTTAACAACACCAGCCCAAGACCCCCACATCCGGCTTCTTCACCTGGGGACCCTCTGAAACCAGCCACCCTGACAGCTGATGAAACTGTGGATTGCACAACTGAAGAATTTCTACACAAGCTGTCAGAAACTGTCTCAGGAATCTCATCTACATTTTTGTTGTTCCTCACCGGGGTCTTGACCTGACTGCAGTTCAGCGTCGTAACTGACTTCCAGTGGGCAAATACTCACCTTCGACAGCCACTGGCGCGCTGGAGAAGTGTGCTGTTCTCAGATGAATCCCGGTTTCAACTGTACTGGGCAGATGTGCAGACAGCGGGTGGCATCCCGTGGGCGAGTGGTTTGCTGATGTCAGCGTCGTGAACAGAGTGCCCCCATGGTTGTGGTGGGGTTATGGTATGGACAGCATAGCTATGGACAACAAACATAATTGCATCTTATCGATGGTAATTTGAATGCACAGAGATACTGTGGCGAGATCTTGAGGCCCATTGTTATGCAATTCATCCATGCCGCATCACCTCATGTTCCCAGCATGGTAATGCATGGCCTCATGATGCATGAGATCTGTACACAAATCCTGGAAGCTGAAAATGTCCCAGTTCTTCCGTGGCCTACATACTCACCAAACATGTCACCCGTTATGAGCATGTTTGGGATGCTCTGGATCGGCGTGTGCGACGCGTGTTCCAGTTCCGCCAAAATAACCAGCAACTTCACACAGCCATTGAAGAGAGTGGGACAACATTCCACAGGCCTACACTTTTTTTAAGTATCTGTGACCAACAGATGCATATCTGTATTCCCAGTCATGTGAAATCCATAGATTGGGGCCCCTGTGAATTTATTTCAATTGACTGATCTTCTTATATGAGCTGTAACACAGTAAAATCTTTGAAATTGTTGCATGTTGCATTTATATTTTTGTTCAGTATATCTCTCTCTCTTTCCCTTCCTCCCCCCTTCTCTCTCTCTCTCTCTCTCTCTCTCTCTCTCTCTCTCTCTCTCTCTCTCTCTCTCTCTCTCTCTTCTATCCCTCCTGTAGGATCATGGGTGTGAGTGCGTGGTGTTCCCCGCTCTGCCGTGGCGGTGTAGTGATCTGCTCTCGCTTCCATCATCGCCCCTCACAATTAATTCCCCCCTTCGCCTCGCGCCTCGCCTGGCGCTCTCCAAAGAGGGGAGAGGAGGTCTTCTCATTAGAGCACTGTGATGTGCGGCGGTGACGTGAGCACAAGTGAGTCTCTCCTTCGTTTTGCCTATGTTTGTTTTATGGTCTGGGATGCTTCACAGGTGCTTCATCCATCTATGATTTTGAGGGGAGAAGTGTGTATGTGTGTGTGTGTGTGTGTGTGTGTGTGTGTGTGTGTGTATGTGCTATGACAGGGTGGTGTGTGTGGATCATCTACTCTCACCAATGCAGACTGACTGACTGACACCTCAGAGCCAGAGTGCAGTTTCCACCCAGCTGGCCTAGTTGAGATGTTTGTGTTTTTGAACTTTTGGATGCGTGGAGATGATTACTTATTTACTGTTGATAGCTACCTGTTTGATGTTGTTTCTTTAATGCTAGTCCCAGGCCAAAACCCCCAAACACACACACACAACACACACACACACACACACACACACACACACACACACACACACACACACACACACACACACACTGGTGATATGTAAGTTGCAGCAATAATGAAATATAAGCACAATTTGAATGTAATGTTTTCGCAATTAGTTGATTAGTTTATGACTGACAACAAGGTCTCAAAGGCTTCTACACTTTTGCTACAAACTCCATCCAACAAATAGAGTGACACTTTTTAGAAATGGTTATCTTTTAAATCATTTCAACAATGTCCTCTCTAATTCTAGATGGGATTCTCCATCAACCACGAACCATGAGTAAATGATGACTGGCAGTCCTCTAGCGTGTAGGCCTAGTTGCATTCACTTCCTAAGTAAAAAATGGGACAATATCACAATAAAGTCCCCAACCTCAAACTCCCAGATGCATCTGAATCCACAGAAAACAGTGAATAACAATGACATCACTACCTCGGAAGCTGACAACGTGCAGAGATGAACTGCATCTCAGAAACACTGCTGCTCAGACATGCTTATGCAGGTTACAGCAGTGGCAGTAAATTGCGTCTCTCGGATGCCCACTCATTGTAGTGGCGGTGCGTTGGGACTGTTTTCCTCTAT
Source organism: Coregonus clupeaformis (assembly GCF_020615455.1). Taxonomy (NCBI): domain Eukaryota; kingdom Metazoa; phylum Chordata; class Actinopteri; order Salmoniformes; family Salmonidae; genus Coregonus; species Coregonus clupeaformis. Next base: position 245,730 of record NW_025533851.1, read on the forward strand.
TACGTTGATTCTTTTTTCCTCTCTCCCATTATGCTCGGTACCCGATTATACTGAGTCTGCCATTGTCGAGCTTTGTCAAAGACCGAGGATGCTCGTCTGTCTGAGTCTTCGATGCAGGGATCCAGTCAGATAAATAGAAGCTAGTTATGGTTGAAAGTTCTGGCGGGGAGGAATCCAAAGTTGTATTCATGTTGCTTGATGTTGATGTAAGATGATGATTCAGTGTATGTGTGTGTGCAGGTGTGCGTGTGTAAAAGTGTGTGTGTGCTACATTTTTTGACTGATCCAGAATATTTGGGTCTCAGCTCCTGCAGCCTGTAGAGCACTCATATCGTTTTATGTGTACATTTCCAACCCTCTCTTTGAACCTCTTCCTGATCTAGTTGCTTGCAGGCTTTTTATGATGATCTGTTTTCTCCATTTTTATGGAGGACACCGTTGACCCGACGTCTGGTTGGACAGCATGATGGAATATTGCTAGCCTGTCCATCTTTATGACATAACATGATGGACAGACACAGATGGACATCAAATGTTTTGACAGTACTCTATTGTTACCTAAGTGTAAAACATTGTCAATTTTTGCACAGCATGAGATGAACTGCTCTTCTCACCAAAATATTTCTTTCCATGCACTTTACAAATAGGCCAGTGTTCAGGTAGTGCCTTTCCTGTCTTAAACTACCTGCAGCAGACCTTCAGGTTAAATCATCAGACATCACACTACACCACAGCCTCTCTATCCCTCCACATCTCTGACAGAGCACAGAAAGACACTTCTGTTACAGATGTGAAACATAACATAGTGGTGGATAGTAAGAAAACACTGTGTGTAAATACTTCCTGAGAGCAGAAGGTGTGTAACATATTTACACGTTTGAAGCTTTGTCCTGAGCCACATTCTGAATGTGACTGGTTGGCTTAGCAGTGCGTCTCCAAAGTCCTTGTATTTGCCCAGGCTGCTTTCCCACCTGCTTCCTCAAATGAGCATGATGCCTCTGTGTTTGCTGATATTGGCACAGAAGCAAAGCGAGACTACTCTCTCATTCTCCTGCGGTGTGTTCACTAGGAACCAAACAGAACCAAATGGAACGAAACAGGGAGGGATCTAGCTGAATTTGTCAAATAGAAACTCTAATTTCCGTTGCAAAACGTTTCGGACTAATGATTACGCCCCTGTTCTACTGCAAAGAGGGACACTTTAGGCCTTTCACGTGGCAGTCACTTTCAGTGCCTTCGGAAAGTATTCAGACTCTGTCACGCCCTGGCTCTGGGGACTCTTATATGTTGAGCCAGGGTGTTAGTTTCTATGTTTAGTGTTCTATGTTATTGTTCTAGTTCATGTGTTTCTATGTTGGCCGGGGTGGTTCCCAATCAGAGGCAGCTGTGGCTTGTTGTCTCTGATTGGGAACCATACTTAGGCAGCCTGTTTGGCACTTGTCATTTGTGGGATCTTGTTCTGTATAGGTTTGTGTTGGTGAACCTTTTGACTTATAATAATAATAATAATAATAATAATAATAATAATATGCCATTTAGCAGACGCTTTTATCCAAAGCGACTTACAGTCATGCGTGCATACATTTTTTTGTGTATGGGTGGTCCCGGGGATCGAACCCACTACCTTGGCGTTACAAGCGCCGTGCTCTACCAGCTGAGCTACAGAGGACCACTTCACGTATCGTTTTGTTGTTTTGTTGTATTGAAATAAGTACTCATTAAAAGATGTAAGCCTATCACTCTGCGCCTTGGTCCGCTCATTACGACGATCGTGACAGACTCCTTGACTTTTTCCACATGTTCTTTTTTACATAACAGCCTTATTCTACAATGGATTAAATATTTGTTTGCAAATTTATAAAAAATTAAAAACAGAAATACCTTATTTACATAAGTATTCAGACCCTTTGCTATGAGACTCGAAATTGAGGTCAGGTACATCCTGTTTCCATTGATTATCCTTGAGATGTTCCTACAATTTGATTGGAGTCCGCCTTTGGTAAATTAAATTGATTGGGCATGATTTGGAAAGGCACACACCTGTCTATATAAGGTCCCACAGTTGACAGTGTATATCAGAGCAAAAACCAAGCCATGTCGAAGGGAGTGTCGTAGAGCTCCGAGACAGGCTGTGGAGCACAGATCTAGGGAAGGGTGCCAAAATATTTCTGCAGCATTGAAGGTCCCCAAAACACAGTGGCCTCCAACATTCTTAAATGGAAGAAGTTTGGAACCACCAAGACTCTTCCTAGGGCTGGCGCCCGGCCAAGCTGAGCAATCGGGGGAGAAGGGCCTTGGTCAGGGAGGTGACCAAGAACCTGATGGTCACTCTGACAGAGCTCTAGAGTTCCTCTGTGGAGATGGGAGAACCTTCCAGAAGGACAACCATCTCTAAAGCACTCCACCAAAGCACTCCACCAATATTTGGAGAAACTCCCCAAATACAGGTGTGCCAAGCTTGTAACGTCATACCCAAGAAGACTTGGTGCTGTAATCACTGCCTAAGGTGCTTCAACAAAGTACTGAGTAAAGGGTCTGAATACTTATGTAAATGTCATATTTCTTTTTTTCTTTTTTTAATAAATTTTCTAAAAACCTGTTTTTGCTTTGTCATTATGGGGTATTGTGTGTAGATGAATGAGGGGGAAAAAAACAATTTAATCAATTTTAGAATAAGGCTGTAACGTAACAGAATGTGGAAAAAGTCAAGGGGTCTGAATACTTTCCAAGCTGTATTTAATAGTCCGTGCTAGTTGGGATCTTGGGGACGTCCCTACCCCATTGAAGTTGAAATGTAAAATGGTATGGGTTAGGTAAGTGTTATGTTTAGGGTAGGGGCGTCCCGGAACCTGGATAGCACTGACCCTTGTTCAATGAAGTCAGGCGTTGTTGTTTGAGAGAGGGTCTTGGTTTGAGGTGGATGTCCTATACAATGCCAAATGCCAACAGCTGGCACTTATAAGAAAATGATTGGGTAAAGTGATAGCACAACTCCTAGCGTGAGGATATTTCAATACACTGATGTTAGTAAAGGATAGACAGGTAAACTGTTGCATAATACTAGTTTAGTGACATTTGGATCAGATGACAGTAAGCATGTAACAGATATTGTCCAATTATCTCATCTACACAGAGGGAGCACCTACTCATCAAGTAAAATTGTAATTACGACATCTCTTGTGAATGTGATTTCATGGTCAGGTTGTAAAATAACGTTTTTAGACTTATTTTTTGCTGCCAGCAAAATACATATTTCACTGATTGTATGACCAGATAACAACTAAAATATTACTTTCAACTGTGTCTTGATGACATCGTCAAGAAAAAGGAAGTCTTCACCTGGTTGTACTATGGTTAACTGACGTCTTTACAATCCCCAAACCAGTTTTGAACCCGAAAATGACGTCATTATGACGTCTCATGCCAAATTCTGCCCACTGTGTAATAAATAAATAATATGCCATTTAGCAGATGCTTTTATCCAAAGCGACTTACAGTCATGCGTGCATACATTTTTGTGTATGGGTGGTCCCGGGGATCGAACCCACTACCTTGGCGTTACAAGCGCCGTGCTCTACCAGCTGAGCTACAGAGGACCACTCATGTGTAATGTGCCATGTAGTTTCCAAACCTGGCATTGGTCTGGACTCTCTCACCCTTCTTCATGTAAACACATCCAACCCTTTCTACCACAATAAGCTTCTTGTTTATTGTCTTTGGTCAGGTTAATCACTTTCTGGCGTCTAAGGAAGCTCATCGTTGTTGCATTGTCCTATTGTTTACATCTGGTAATGTGTTGTTCTTGTTTACACACTAACCCTCCAGCAACGTACTTTCCAACCACTGGCTGCCTTGAGGTTAGATGGAGTCAACGTTTCCATACAGACTACGGCTGTGTCTCAATCCACAAGGATGATGTCTTTTGAGGCAGTATAAATAGCAATTTTAAAGTCCCATTTCCAAGGTATCTTAAAATGCTGCCTCTGGATCGAGACACAGCCCCGTACTCAGAGTCATAGTTGGTCTGGTCACGGTGTCGTTCAGAAAGCTGCATGCTCTGTACACTCCAATTAACCAGCAATGGTAGAGCTGTGTGTGTGTGTGTGTGTGTGTGTGTGTGTGTGTGTGTGTGCACGCGTGCTTGTGTGCCCCAGTATATCAGAGAGAGATAGCCAGGGTGAATACAGCTGATCTGCATCATGTTGCCACAGATGGAGGGCTGTGGTGAGGTGAGAAGCGCTACATTACCTCAGAGGGAAGAAGGGAGAGGGGGGAAATGAGGCAGGTTTCTAAATAAACACCAGCCAAGGTCGCTGGCGTGCTGAGGAGGCGCATCACTGCCGACGCCACTGCCGTGCCGTAATCTCCTCACACTGTTTATTCCTTTCCCTGCCTGCAGTCAGTCGCTCTCTCTCTCTCTCTCTCTCTCTCTCTCTCTCTCTCACATTCTCTCTCTCGCTCTCACATTCTCTCTCTCTCTCTCACACATTCTCTCTCTCTACCTCACATTCTCTCTCGCTCACATTCTCTCTCTCTCACATTCTCTCGCTCTATCTTTTTACTCTACACTTTCTCTGTCTCATCCCTCTCTCTCTCTCCCCTCTTTCTATCTCCCCCCTCTCTCTCTACCTCTCTCTCTCCTCATGCTCTAGGGGGCTCAGAGGGAAGCTAGTGTCCATAACAGGCAAACTGGATGAGCTCATCAGACGCACCTCCTTTTCATCATTCCATTGAGAAACAGCTCCAATGAGAAGACTGTGCCATTCTATTTCTATATAATTAATTTTCCAATATTATGAACAAATATCCTGTATAACTGATATTGGGAATAATTTCACATGTATTGTTTGACCTGGAGTGTAATTTATGTCCATAGTTTGATGATTTTGTTTAATTGCCATTAAGATAAATGTTTGTAACAGTTAAAGGGGCTCTGACAACAGTTAAAGGGACTCTGACAACAGTTAAAGGGGCTGTGACAACAGATATGAGGACTTGGAGAACAAGAAAGATGATGCTTTCTCTCTTTCTCTCTCATACACACACACACTCCCAGATCAGGTGGAGGAGACAAGGAGAGCAAGTAGACGATCAATGGATACACACCACTGCACCTCCACACCCCCAGCTCACATGGCCCAGCCGCCCGCCTTATCTCACCTCCACACCCCCAGCCCCGTGTCTCACCTCCACACACCCAGCCCCCTGGCCCAGCCACCCATGTCTCACCTCCACACCCCCAGCCCCCTGGCCCAGCCACCCATGTCTCACCTTCACACCCCCAGCCCCCTGGCCCAGCCACCCATGTCTCACCTTCACACCCCCAGCCCCCTGGCCCAGCCACCCATGTCTCACCTTCACACCCCCAGCCCCCTGGCCCAGCCGCCCGTGTCTCACATACCATGACCTTACTCCTCCTGGATCCTATTCCCATCGACTAAACGCTGTCTACACTTAAATCTGGCATCGCCGTTATTAATGACTCCTTGGAGTTCACTTAAAACCCTGGAGGAGGAGGAGGAGGGTGTGTGTGTGGGGGGAGATTCTGGGGCACACGGCCAGGAACAAAGGCCTGCCACATGGGGCCCATTCCTCCCACAACTAGCCTAGAGACCCAGCCGCCCCAGTCGGGACCCTGCTTCCTAATGCCCTGTGTGGCTTAGCAAGACAGAGGTTAGGACCACCTAGGCAGATTTCCCCAGGGGGATGTGGGGCTCGTAAGATGAAATGATTTTCAGTCGGTGATGGTTGGGCTACGTAGACACAGATGTGATGTGCAAATGTGCAGTGGCTGATACTGATAGTATACAGTAATAGAGCGGTTTGCCAAGAAATGCTTCCAAAAGGACTAAGGGCTCTATTCAATCATAACACTGAAGATCCGCTTTTTATAGGTGATTGACAATTAATGGCAATGTTCCCGCAGTCTCGGAGAATGCATTCAATCACGGTAAACACTGCATATGCGGCTCAATCAGAAATTACCTTTTAATTGTACGCTTATCTTCCCGCGATGCTTGACAATATGGATTGAATCCAGCCTAATTGAGGCAGAAATAAGAGTATACAGGTAATGTTGAGGAGTTATAGCTAACCACCACATGGTTTCACTGTCTCTAATGACAACGACTGCTGTGGTTTCTGTTAGTAATAGTTCATGGGGAGGAATCTCTTCGAAATGTAAGCTCATAGTAGGATGCGTGACTTGGCAACGTTAATATATGTATCATCTAAAGATTATTTTGAGAATAGGTTGCATGGTTTTCTGTATAGGCTAAAGGCAACGGCTACACTGCCATCAATACAATGTTGTCAGTTTAGTGTAATTACAGCATTAGCCTACTACACAAATATAAATCAACTTAATGTAAAGTGTTACCCGAGATATTATTAGTCTATTTCTAAATCAAACTACAAACTGAGAGATAGGTCTTGTTAAATGAAATGCCAATTTGGCTTGTCCCTTACACTGGCGAGTGCCAACACTATAAATTAAATAATGGCAAACCATTAGTACCTGTCACCTTTTATAGAAGAGGCCACACTGGCATCCCACCGGCTCAGCAGACAACATATTCAGGAGTGATGATCTAGGATCAGATCCACCCTGTCCATACAATCGTATTCATTATGATCTAAAAGGAAAAACTGATCTTAGATTAGCACTCCTCCTCTGAGACGCTTCATTAACATGGGCCAATGTATTTTTTGACCGTTTTTTGGTACACTACATGACCAAAAGTATGTGGACACATGCTCGTTGAACATCTCATTTCAAAATCATGGGCATTAATATGGAGTTGGTACCCCCTTTGCTATAACAGCCTCCACTCTTCTGGGAAGATATTCTAGATGTTCGAACATTGCAGCTGCGACTTGCTTCCATTCAGCCACAAGATCATTAGTGAGGTCGGGCACTGATGTTGGGCAATTAGGCCTGGCTCGCAGTCGGCTTTCCAATTCATCCCAAAGGTGTTCGATGGGGTTGAGGTCAGGGCTCTGCAGGCCAGTCAACTTCTTCAACACCAATCTCGACAAACAATTTCTGTATGGACCTCGCTTTGTGCATGGGGGCACTGTCATGATGAAACAGGAAAGAGCCTTCCCCAAACTGTTGCAACAAAGTTGGAAGCACAGAATTGTCTAGAATGTCATTGTATGCTTTAGCGTTAAGGTTTCCCTTCACTGGAACTAAGGGGCCTAGCCCAAACCATAAAAAAACAGCCACAGACCATTATTCCTCTTCCACCAAACTTTACAGTTGGCACTATGCATTGGGGCAGGTAGCGTTCTCCTGGCATCCGCCAAACCCAGATTTGTCCGTCGGACTGCCAGATGGTGAAGCATGATTCATCACTCCAGAGAACACGTTTCCACTGCTCCAGAGTCCAATGGCGGTGAGCTTTACAGCACTCCAGCCGACGCTTGGCATTGCACATGGTGATATTAGGCTTGCGTGTGGCTGCTCAGCCATGGAAACCCATTTCATGAAGCTCCCGACTAACAGTTCTTGTGCTGATGTTGTTCCATAGGCAGTTTGGAACTCGGTGTTGAGTGTTGCAACCGAGGACAGACGAGCTATGCGCTTCAGCACTCGGCGGTCCCGTTCTCTGAGCTTGGTAGCCTACCACTTCGCGGCTGAGCCGTTGATGCTCTAAGTTACATTCACAATAATAGCACTTACAGTTGACCGGGCAGCTCTAGCAGGGTAGAAATATGAGGAACTGGTGTGGCTGAAATAGCCGAATCCACTCATTTCAAGGGGTGTCCACATACTTTTGTATATATAGCATATAACTGTGAAGGGGAGTCCTTTTCAATGGAATCAATTAATATTTTTAAAGAGTATTTAATGTGTTTGACTTTTTAAAACTATAGATCATTATGAAGCATGTGTATACAATTATGTACGTAATTTACCCATTCAATCATTCTCCATAATCAGTGCTTACTATTGCCACATTCAAAACAACTGGGAACTCAGAAATCTCCGACATCCCAGCGTTCAAAACAACTGGGAACTCTAGAAAAAATTAGCTCTGACTGGGAGAAATCGATTTGAATGGTCATCCAACTCAAAATTCCAAATCGGGAACACGGGAACTCGGGCCTCTTTCTAGAGCGACTTTCCGACCTGAAGATCACTGACATCATGATTTGACCTCGTATTCTTCGAGTTCCTAGTTGTTTTGAACGTGCCAGATAGCTCCAGGCGTTCTGTTAATTGAGCCGCTCACTGTCTTGGCTGATTGGCGGGAGTGGCTAATTGCCACACGTGCCTGTCATTTGTAATCAGGGGTGTGTGTGTTGCTGTCGGTTTGGGAGCCATTGTTTTAATAATAATAATAATATGCCACTTAGCAGACGCTTTTATCCAAAGCGACTTACAGTCATGCGTGCAAACATTTTTGTGTATGGGTGGTCCCGGGGATCGAACCCACTACCCTGGCGTTACAAGCGCCGTGCTCTACCGCTGAGCTACAGAGGACCACCAGCCATTTTTACTTTAAAGTTTGCCGTTTTAAAATAGGCTACTTATTTCAGTTTTTTCCCCCAAGACATTTTAAATTAACAAGTTATCTGCCAGCTTTGTCACTAATTATAACTAAAGGTACATTTCGGTCAAATTGGGATGAACTTCTTCTATTTGGGCATATAGCCCAGATCTATTGAAATCGCATTGTGTTGGCACTTTTCATGAATAGTGTATTCATGAACTGTATTATCTTATCCCTTGAGTTTAAGAGCGATGTTAAATAATTTTTGGCTATTCTACATCACCAATTGCAAATCTATAGGCCTAATCTGTGTTGGTTGAATGATTGGCTCGGTAATTGATTGGCGCCATAATTTCATTACATGACCATATTTCACGTGCATTAGCCAGAAATTATATTCCATAACATTGTGAATGGAGTGCATCCCACATGGGCACATAGAATAAATGTGCCGTGCATCCATGTGTTTCTACCCCGCGCTGGAGCCATGCATTTGTGGCCATCGGGAAGGATTTATAGCCTAATCGTGATGAATCCCCGCGGTGGCACGCGCAGGTCTTCGTAATTATGGCGGTCGTTCTAATGGAGGGGGGGAGAGAGGAAAAAAAACACCCTGGGTAGGAGGCATTTTATCTTCATCACTGGACCGCTCAATTCCAATTAATTTGACAAGATTTCCCTCACGCGAAGCGCAAATCCCTATTAAAAGACGCATACTGTAAATGACAACCCTCTAAACGCCTCGCGTGTCCGAATGAAATAGAAGAGGAGAGAATGGGAACGACAAAAGGTTAAGACGCAGCTTCCCAGAGTTATTTCCCGGCAGAGCGCCCTAAGCCACAGTCATTGGCCCTAAAACCAGCCCCTCCCCCGAGTGCTCCTCGTGTTTCTATAGTAATTTCTAACCAATGGTCAGTAGGTGTCCACATTAGCTTCCTCACCTCAGCACCAATCAGCCACACACAGAAACAGGACCGAGCTAACACTAGGCAGCCACACACGATACACCTCCGGACCAAGCAGAGAAACACCTAAAACGCACCGTTATTTCCCTCCTACGGCGCCATGGTTTTATAATAATAAACCGTTGGTTTTTTTCCCTCTGAAAGCTCGATAGGCTATCACTTGGAGTTGCAATTTTTTTCTACTTTTCTCCAAGCCAGGAAAATAAGTCTGTAAAAATGCTCCTTTTAATTTGAGCGCAGTTTTTCAGTGTGTGCCTGTGCTCTTCCCACATCCTCGCGTTATTTTTTTCTCCATCGCGCCTTGCCGTAATGTGCCGCTCTGTGTTGGCAGCAGACTGCTAGGCGTCTGGAATCTCTTCTCGCCAGGAACCTGGTAGGTAGGTGATGCTCTTCCATTTTCCTCAGTCCAGGCAGCGTCATGATATTTTGCATGCTTTTCTCCCAGACTGCCCCCCGATTTACGTCGGCTAAAGCTGGCGGTAAAGTGATCCAGGCGCTGTCGGATTAATTGTTATGGTTTATTTGCACTGTCCAGACCCCTCTACGGATTGTCTCTGCATGACCTTTGGTCTCCGAGTGTCTCGGACAGACCAGACTAGCGATAATTAATGGCAGCCACAGCAGGCAGGCAGCCACACAATAGCTCGTCAGTCGTCATCGGACGTACAGTACTGTGGTCCTCTTTCTCTTTCTCTCTCTCTTTCTCTCTCTCTTTCTCTCTCTCTTTCTCGCTCTCTCTCGCTCTCTCTAAGTATCGAACATTTCTGTCTCTAAAGTTTGTTTTACAGGTTGAGAATCGATAGCTGTGACTTGATTGCCTTTGGGCTGCGTATTTTGCTCCTGGGGTGAATTGATTAAGTAATAATGACTACGGCAGGGCCGATCATTGAGGCATGGACGGTTTTGTTTACTGGTGGTGGTGGGGGTGCTTTTGGGATGGCAACCAGGATTTTTTTGTTTCCACCTACCAATATATATATATATATATATATATATATATATATATATATATAATGCATTTGTATGGATAATATTGGCTTCAAATGATCAGGTAGGCTATGCCATTTTAAATGATTATAAAAATGATCTAAATTAGTGCTTTGTCCTCAAGTTGAATATTAATAAAACAAAAAGGGTTAATCCATTATTTGGCATGGATTTCATCATTCAGCAATTTCATTTCATTTTGTGGTAGAGCAGATATAAGCAAAAATACTACTTTCTGGGTAATTGTATTGAGATTGGGCATGTGCTTTACTATTCTGGCTGTGCTGTAAGGCCACCCAATATGTTCTCTCTCTGTGGCTCCACCGTTCCAGTGTGGATATTTATCATTCATTTTGGGAGATAGCTGTTGGGTTGTACCATGGAAATGACTGGAAATGCTTTAGTGTTTCCCCGCAATGGATCGGCTTTGGCAATTAAACAGAGAAAGAAAGAGCCTGAAAAAGTTAATGGAGGGAGGGAGAGAGAGAGATGTGTCTAATGGGGCTTTTATCAGTGGAAACCAATTCCAGGCAGACTGAGGGGGAGGAGAGAGGGAGGGAGGGGAGAGAGGAAATGGAGTCTCCCCCCTAAGGCAGTTGACACTATGGTTGTCAGTGGAGGTCTGTCTGTGGCTTCATGGGTTGGATTGAAATTCACCAGTGGTGGTCTCTCTCCGCTGTCATTGAGTTAATGTAATAGAACCTGGGATCCATGAATGAATACCAGTTGCTATTAAGAGACCCGAGGCGCAGTGGGTTTACATGGAAGAGACTGTATATCATTAGAATAACATCAGTGGTGGTGAAAAGAATGTAAAACGTTGTCTGTCGTGAGGTGTACTATGTGCATAATGTTTTGGGGACTGTATAGCATCAGGATAACATCAGGGATTTGGAAAATAGGTTTGTTTTCTGTTGGTGTTCCAGAGTAGTTTGCTATATCAGTGAGCATGGATGAGACTTTTTGGCTGAATATTGTGCTTATATTATTTGAGTGACTGGTCTCATTTATATTTATATATATAGATAGATATATTTGTTTATCCATTGCCAGAATATACCATCAAATACATAATTGATAAGACTTATTTCAAAATATCCAGGAATCCTTTGACAACCGCATTAAACATCTCTTGAAAGTCTCTCTGACACGGAGCTAGCTCTGTCTTCTCCAGCATGCTAATTCCTGTATTATTATGACATGTTGGTGTGTCACAGCTATCATGTTATTGTCAACAGATATGGATGTGCTCGGAATAGTTTGAGATACGTTTCATTATAATATAGTCTGAAAGAAGAAAATTAACGACATGCCAGCTGATTCGTCAGACGTCTTTTATCAACTTTCATCTCAGGCAAAAACTTGAGGAGAGAGGGAATGGAAATTGATTAGGCTGAGGATGTTGTTTTCCTGTTGTATCTGTCATTGTTTGTTCTTTGTGTTCTAGTACTGGAGGAGACAGAACAGGATGGTAACATATTGTTGTGGTAACCAGAGCTTCTAGTTTTGAAGGCCACCGTGCGGCGACCCCAGACTCTTCCCCAGTGAACCCTGCTCAGCCGTCCTCCAGCCATGTCTAATATAAACAATGCTCTCTGCATTGAGAACGGACAAACGCAGACTTGTCCCTCTTACAAAAGATAACCTTCAGAACCTTCAAACTGCAGAACTTGCAGAACCTCCAGGATGGTGGATTAAGCCAGCTTTTTGGATTATAACGCCGAGATGGAGCATGCCGCTCTTTTGCAAACTTTTACAAAACCAACGGCGCGTTCGGCCAGACGGCCAAGATCGCCCGCATCACGACGCCCATTTTCCCCAGCGCCCGGATCGGCATGTCCCCGTGGAACTGCGATAACGCCATGCTCTGGGGGCGGAAATCGGCCACAATAAACCCTAATAGGACCAGCATGCACAGGAATGACTCCCAGAGGCCGGGGAAGCATGGCGCGCCGCCAGAAACGCTACAGCAAATGGCAAATAATAATTTCCTCTCTAGCTTATCCCCTGAACACTGCAGACCTTTAGCAGGAGAATGCATGAACAAGCTGAAATGCGGCGCCGGCGATGCAGAGATAATGAATCTCCAGGAACGTGTCGGAACTTTTTCCGCCATTCCAGCTTTAGGGGGCATCTCATTACCTCCCGGGGTCATCGTCATGACAGCCCTTCACTCCCCCGCAGCCTCGGCAGCCGTTACAGACAGTGCGTTTCAAATTGCCAATCTGGCAGACTGCCCACAGAATAATTCCTCGGCATCCGGCGGGAACCCTGCGAAGAAGAAAAGGAAACGGTGTGGGGTGTGCGCGCCCTGCAGGCGGCTAATCAACTGCGGCGTGTGCAGCAGTTGTCGGAACCGTAAGACGGGCCACCAGATCTGCAAGTTCAGGAAATGTGAGGAGCTGAAAAAGAAACCCGGCTCGTCGCTGGAGGTGAGAAAATAGAACCAGGCTTTCACCCCCCCCCTTTCCTCTCTTTTGTCAGTATCCCTCTATCCTTCTCTCCCCTCCCCTCCTTCCACCTTCCTCCCTCCCCGCACTCCAAAGTATTAACCTTTTCATCCAGTCACGTTTTCTAAGCTCTTGAAAATTGTTTCCATGCCCACCCATGCCTGAACATCCCCCCGGCTTCTCCAATCTGACTACCCGCCTAGCCTAATTGGCAGTAATTAGGGGTGTTTGTGCGGAGCAGCAAGCTGAGCTTGGCTCAGACACCCCGTAATTGCTGCCAGTCAGGCTAGGGCTGGAACGCATCCGAACAACCCCGGGCTTGGCTCTGCTCCAAGCCAGAGCTGGGAAATGGTTTTCAGCAGAGAGAGCGAGAGGGGGTGAGAGAGTCATCCCCTCTCTGCACCCCGGTCATTTTAACCAATTACGGAGACCGTCTCTGGACGGCGAGGATCGAGTGCCCACAAAGCACCAGGGCCGACAGCGGACCACCGCGGGTGGTGGCAGGGGCCACGCTGATGGCGTCCGTCTCATAACACTCCTCTAGTTTAATACGGAGGAGGGGTGTAATGAAATAAGAACCACCCAGACACATTCTGTTCGCCTGATCCTATAGGAATTGATTGAGGATAGCGGGTTTTTGAGGTGAAATCATTTTCTATTCTATTTGAGGCCATTATAACCGAATGTGGATCGATCTTTTAGGGGGTGATACTTTGCACATACTTGCCTTCGGTAATGGTGGGCACTAGAAAACAATTGTGATGCAAAGATGTCTGGACGTTTTTTAGGCGATGCACTTACAGTAATGGGATGGTGCTGTAAAAACTAGTGTGGATGTGTGTTTGGTTTTTAGACCAAGGAAGTAAAGGAAGAAAATGGACAAACATAATTGACAGCTAGCGAGATACTTTGTTTCAGGGCCCTCTACGTTGAGAGGGCAGGGGTGTTTTTTAAATTACTGTATTTAAATTGATTTATTTGGCACCTGACATATAGTTTAGAAAGGACTGTGGTGGAATACAGATAGTTGTAAAATGTTTCTGGCTTCCTCTGACACAACACAGGCTTATATTGTGGTAGACCACCACAACACACTATGGTGCAATAGGCCAGTATGGACCAGTGATTGGTTCAATAGTTAAGTGGTAAGTGGAGCTGAGTTTAAGGGTCCTAATATATTATCACTTGGTTTAATGGTGAATAACTTTGTGTACAGTACTTCTCCCTTCAGAGTTTATTAGTCTTGGTCTACTTTTTCCCAGTAAATTGTTCGGAACTTGGTCGTATCTATGAATGTGTTGAAAGCTTGTTGTTCCTTTGGAGATAGACATACACTGAGTGTACAAAACATTAGGAACACCTGCTCTTTCCATGACATAGGCTGACCAGGTGAAAGCTATGATCCCTTATTGATGTCACCTGTTAAATCCACTTCAATCAGTGTAGATGAAGGGGAGGAGACGGGTTAAAGAAGGACTTTTAAAGCCTTGAGACAATGGTGTTGAAGTGTGTTGTTAGACTGGAGATCCATTTTCAGCTTAGGGTTTTCTTATTGCCGAATTGCTGGACTTGATGCTTCTGCCTACCTTATAGAAAACAATGGAAACATTGATTCATAACTCCTAAATAATGCACAGGATCTGAGTGAATACGCAGATGGATGCATGTTGTGGATCTATTGAAGTGATGGCCCAGCACATATTTGTATTATTGATTCATCATACGACCAATTTGTTCAGGATTTTGTTTGGTTCCAACAGACCGTATATAAGAAAGTGAGAATATTTGATGGTTCCATGCTTCAGACTGAATGTTATCATGGAATTAGCCACGATATTGTCCTGAACTGACTTCTAGGTCCGTCTAAAGGGTTGTGGTTTAATGGTTTCTCTGTTAAAGGTACACTATGGAAGTTTTTAGTTTGTATTTGTTTACCTACAATTTTGGATTCAGTTTTGACTGTATGGTACACGCATACACTCCTCTACATATTTATTTGGACAGTGAAGCTAAACATTTTAATTTGGCTCTATACTCCAGTATTTTGGATTTGAGATCAAATATTTTATGAGGGAACAGTACATAATGTCACCTTTTATTTGCGGGTATTTTCATATCTGTTTTACCATTTTAGAAATGAAAGCACTTTATGTATCTAGTCCCCCCATGTGAAGGTGTCATATTTTGATTAATTTATAGTGTATTCAATTTAGTCAAAAATTAAGTGTTTTTTCCCATATTTCTAGAGTGCAATGACTTCATCAAGCTTAGATTCAGTGTTGACTGTATGGTGCATGTGATAAAATATTGATCACTTTCCTACCTCATTAAACCACACAATCCTTGTTACCCGGTTACAGGTAGGTCCGTGTTTTCCTAGACTGGTCCCTGATCTGTTGAAAAGACCTTGGCGTTGGCTATACAGCCTGGGACCAGGTTAGTGTTATTGATGCTTGGCTTGATTACCAGTACATCAGCATCAGCTTTACGATCTATAACTCCTTTAACCACAAGAGACACATTCTCTCTGTACCGCCCTCTGAAACCTGGCTGTTGTGGGTTTTAAAGTCCTACTCAGTCTCCTTTTCACCTCACTTTAACACCGTTTCACTTAACTAGCGGCACATCTCAATAGGTGGTCCTGGGGGCTTTCCTTTTTGTTCTCTATTGTTCCTCAAGCAAGGGGAGGCTGATGACATCACAGTCACCATCAGACCAACTCTTTGAATTCCCTACTCCTTGAAGTTTACAGTTGCCTAAAAAACACTATTTCGCTTTTCAAAAGGAAAAGTTAAAAAATGACTGCAGGACGTCGTTAAATGCTGGGGGTTACAGGTGAACCATAGAGGCTCATTTGATGTTGACTCCACATCCCAGGTCCTAACAGGTGTTCTCAAACAGGTGTTCAGGAAGAAGGCCTTTCATGCCTAATGGCTGGTTTGACTGGGTTCGAGCAAAACATCAATTTGCCAACTAAGACGTTGGAATTACCATGGACGGAAGGGAGGGTGTGAAAAACAAAAACGAATCCAAACTTGCTTTTGAAAGAGAAATAGGTATTTGAGTTGTGAGTTCTGTCATTCAGATTATGGGGTTCCTCTTCTACTGGTAACGGTAATGATTATTTTCGTCTCGGTACCTGTAATTATAGAATCAGGTTGTACCGAGGAGGCTGTGTGTGTGTTGGGTTCAAAGGCATCGTAGAAGGTGTGAAGTTAGTTCCATACACACTTGATTTGGATACATTTTTGATATGTTCAGATTCAGTCATTTTCACCACATTATCTCGTGTGCTGTGAACAATCGTGCGTGGTTCCATGTTGAGACTCAAACGTGTGGGAAAATGAGCGGCACTCGAGCGAGCTTGCATAGACTTTTCAGCCCACACACACAGTCACGCACGCACGCACGCACAGTCACACACGCATGCACGCACAGTCACACACGCACGCACAGTCACAAGCACGCACGCACACACACACAGTCACACACTGACACACACACACACACACACAGTCACATACACACACAGTCACTCACACACACAGTCACATACACACAGTCACTCACACACACAGTCACACATTGTCACATACACACAAAAGCACACTCACAGTCCCCCACCCCCTCCCCACACACACACATAAACATTAGCAGCTTGTACCTCTCACCTAAGAAGGGAGGAAGCGACGATAAGCTAGCAGCAGAAGCCAGTTAGATTTGGTTGTCAGTGTTTTCCACATGGGAATCACCCTGAACTAATTATATCTTA
>NW_025533851.1:264901-324901 GCF_020615455.1 Coregonus clupeaformis
AATGGTGGGAGCCGAGGCAGAACCTTCAAGAAAATAAAGCCAGGGATCCATCTGTAGTCTCTTAATGAGGCGAGGCCGAGCCAAATACTCGACGAACACGTCGGAGGGACTGCGCCCCGAGTCCCTAATTTGTTTGGGTGTGCTCAAATAGATAAGGACCAATCTGTGGCCTTTTTCTCCCCCCCCCCCAACCTTTGCCTCCCCTGGAGATATTGCAGAGTCGCTCCCCTCCCACACCCCTCCCTCCCCTCCCAGCACCCCTCCCCCCCTCCCAGCCAATCTCTTCAGGCAAAAGTAGCAAGGTAGAGTGGAGGGTGGCGAATAAAGAATAACCAGGACAGACGGCCTTTTGATCAGCGGATCTTCTAATTTACTTGATTTATTTGAGCTTTAAAACCACAGATTAATTTGACGGAGGTCTAAGTGAGGAAAAAAAGAGAAAGCTGGCGGCCTCAGCGCCTCCTCCCAGCGCCTCCTCCCGCACCTCCTCCCGCCTCCTCCCATGACGCATGGTCTCAACCTAGGCAACCTTAAAGCTCCTGTCAAGACAATAGGTATTTTGCCATCCAAGCTGATCGCTTAATTATACATATCTAGCCTCCCCTCTCCTTCCCTCCTGCATTCCTGCATGCTACCTTCTACCCTGGGCTGCTCATGAGAAGCCAGGGTCTCTATCTTTGTTCCCTTCTTGTGTTTATTTTTTTTTTTATCAAGATTTGTCTTGCAGCAGCGGTGGCTCTGTCAGCTTTCATTTGCAACACCCTAGGCTATGCTCCCAGTCCTGTCTGGCTGGCTAGCTGGGAAGCTTCACAGCAGCCAGCAGCTAAGCGCAAAAGCTCTTAAAGAATTGATCGTTTTGCCCACAGCCACCAATTAAGTCTGGGGCGTATCTGGGCTGCCCGGCCGGTGCCCCTACAGCCCGCTGGCCGTCGCCTCCCCCTGCCCCAGCTTGATTTCACATCCCACGGCTCGGTGGAGAAGGGAACTCATTGTCATTGGCCTGTATAAAGGAGAGGGGGATGAAGGTGGGGGAGGGAGCGCAGCGGCGTGGAGGGTGGACAGCGTGAAAGTGCAGGTGCTGGCTGGCGTTAATGTGTGGCACCTTAAATTTTAAAACAGATGTCTAAATTATTGATGGTCGGCTCTGGCAGCGAAGTTAAAAGGTATCTCGTCCTTACTGGGAACCTGTGTGAGGGGAAAAGAACGAGGAAGAGGGGATGTTAGTCAAGCCACTGCGTCCAGCCAAGGCAGTTTTGGTCTTAGCACATGGCTTGACAATACAGGATATTCTTCTAACCGTAATATAGGGGTTCTCGGCTATCGATTGCCGTTAGCTAATCATTTAGAATATGGTGGCGCAAGGATGTGTCGTCCGTTGTTTTCAGGAAGATTCAGGAAAAGCGGTTGATGTTGTCTGGGTCTGAAATGGCATCCTATTCTCAATGTAGTGCACTATAATTGACCCCTATTTCTTATTTACCAGTAGGGCACTCTATACTGTAGAGGATAGGGGTGCCTATTTCAAACTCACAGCCATTGACAGAACACTTTACAATATTTCTCTGCCTCTCTCTCATCCAAGGGACTTGACAAGGAAGTGAGTTTCTGACTGACATCTATCTGTGGTGGATATAGAATCGGTCGTGCGGTTAAAACGTCTCAGTTTCTGCAAGTAAATCCACACCTCCCCTTTATGCCGGGTCTGCTTTCAAATATGAATATTTCATGCCTAGCCTCTGATACACGTGTGCAGCGAGATATTTGAATACTGTTTTTATTTTTATAGACCCCCTCAGGGTTCAGAGAATGTCACTAGAGGAGTGGAAGTCAATCTCTGCTCACCACGAACAAAAGAGGATAGAATTTATGATGCCTCTGTTGATGACATCCAGGTTGCATATTTTCCATTCACAAACCAGGAAGTAGAGAGCCGTTTGGCACTTTTGCTGTTTACATTCCATGAAAAATGAATTGTACATCTTTGGTTGTAGTTGTCACCATATAACTAGAATTCACCATACAACTATAGAATGTTGTTCACATTCTAAAAAGAAGTAGTAGTTGTCACCATGAACTAGAATCCACCCTAGAACTATAGAATGAATTCTTCTTCTGTGGTTGTCACTCTGAGTGATCTAGTTGGAGGAATTCCACTGTTAAGAGCAGTGGGAGGATCTGTATCTGTTGGGAGTAGCTGGTTTATTTTGACCTGCTGTGACCAGTTTCTGTGTCTGATCAGTGGGGAGCTGGATGACCAAGCGGGTCGTCCTGCTTAGATTAGCTCTGTTTTAAACCCTTTTCCTTTAAAGTATCACGTTGCACCGTTGGCTGGCTACGCTGTGACTGTGTGTCTGTCTTCTGTTTTAGTACTTTTTGTCCATCTTGGTGTCAATCAAATGTGTCCGTTTGAACCGCTTCTCCTTTAGCATAATGTTTGTATATCACCTTGTCTTGTTGGCTGGCTACACTGTATATGTGTATGTATATAGTTTGAATATTTTTACTCTCTAGTAGCCTACGGTCCAATCAAATGTCTCCACGGGGGGTCAGTATGAAAAATAATGTATACACTCACTAACTGTAAGTCGCTCTGGATAAGAGCGTCTGCTAAATAACTAAAATGTTAAAATGTAAAATGATAGGCTGCAAGACCTATTGTGTTTATTTAACATAGCCTACAACCTTCAAACTCAACCCTGGACCTCGAAGCTGTTCCACTACTTTTTTTATTGTTCCCTTATAATCAGGGACTTGATTTAGACCTGGGACACCAGGTGGGTGCAATTCATTATCAGGTAGAACAGAAAACCAGCAGGCTCCGGACCTCGTTGGGTAAGAGTTGAGTTACCCTGGTCTATACTGTAGTCGTACGGTCAATCAAATGTCTTCTGGTTTCAGCCTTGAATTTGATCATGTGTATCAATATATTAACACTATTCATTAATTAAACATAATGAATGATTACGTGTTAATTAGCCATAGGCTATACTAATAGTGACTTAGCGCGTGTTAGACACGTGTTGGGTTACCATACATGTGTTAATGCTTGTTAGGTCAAATGTTGTTGTCGCTTTTTGTATGGTCATAGTGTCTGCTATCTAGTAGTACTCGTTGAACACATAATTGAAGGTAATGGATATCGCAATAAATGGCTTTTCTTTTGGGCTTATTTTGGTTAATTGTCTAATTTTAATTGGTTAATTGTCCCAAGAATATAACTCGGCTCTGTGTGGTGTTATTACCTGGTTTACACATGGTCCTTGTCCTACTTTTTCTCAACTAAAACTCTACTGTTTGGGATGCGGTATGCTTTATAATATGTAGATTTTTCCATAAATATCCCTGCCTCCTAATTTAGCTCCCCCCCCCCATACAGGCGTGTGTGTTGGAGCCAGTCCTCCTCCTCTGATGGATGCTGTGGAAATCTGCTCAGAAGGGCTGCTCCCACTCCACACACACACACACACACACACACACATTCACACACAGCTCTCCTGCTTTGCATTTTGATGTAACATTTCAAGGAGCCGGCAATATGTTGCCTCCCTTAGCCCCTCTTTCCACCAGCTACATGGCTCTTCTGGCCCCCGCGCCAACAGCGCGCTCACTGCATCGCTCGTTCAAGGGCTGGAAGTTTCCTATACTCCAGATCCCTCAGGCACCCTGCGCTGCACACTTGACGTGTGTCCCAGCATTTGGTTTTCGGTCCCCCTTCCCATCTAACCTCCCCTGCTTGCTTGCTTGCTCTCTCTCTCTCTCAGTCTCTCTCTCTCTCTCTCTCTCTCTCTCTCTCTCTCTCTCTCTCTCTCTCTGTCTCTCTTCTTTTTTTCTCTCTCTCTCTCTCTCTCTCTCTCTCTCTCTCTCTCTCTCTCTGTTTCTCTGTCTCTGTGTTTCCTGTGTGTGTTTTCCCATTTTCGAGCACCACTGACTTGGCTCGTGTCTTTGTTTTGTTTTTCTGAAACCTCTGTTCGCCCCAGAGTACCCAATCTAGGTTTTGCTCTCAGTGTAGAGTTAGTCAGCGCTAGCTCTGTGCAGAAAGGCTGGGTCGGACTGCTAGTTTCAAAGGGGAATTAGGTGAGGCTCATTTCTAAATGGAGTGCTGTGCTGCTGTATGACAGGGTCGTGGTCAGTAGTACAAAGTATCAAGCGTTTTGTAATGTAAAACGAAAATGTGAGTTTCTTATTGGACAATTTCAGACTCGACCTCCCTGTTTGACTCTGTTTCCAAATGTTTTCTCCTTACTGAACACAGCCAATGTGATCTTGTCTGCTGGAGGGCTGCGGGCGTGAGGTCGGCTGACCCAGGCCTAACCCCCCCCCCGCTTTCCCCTCTGTAGTAGGGTCTCAGCCCCCTCTGACTGTGTGGGTTTTGGATTTACCATCCATGATAAATGGGGGGTGGTTGTCTAAGCAGCGTTCGAGAGCAACAGGGACTTTTTCCTTTTTAACCTAAATATCTTTCCAAATGTATTACAGACGGTTAGTGCCTTTTAGACAGTGTATCCCCTAAGTGTTTCACACAATGTGGAAGAAGTATGATTCAGTGTAATTCGTTCTTTCTTTGTCTGGGAGGCTGAATAGTGAGTACTTTTTATATTGAATTAGTTTCTTTTACAGTGCTCAAAATAATAACAAATTCTTCACTAAAGGAATCAAATATGTACAAATCGCTTTCAAAGGTCTCTGTCCCTTCATTGTATTGGATTTTGATGACGAGTGGTGTTTAGGTTGATACAACTCAATATATATATACAACTGTGTTTTTTGTATTTATTTTTACACTAGGCTATTTTCATTAGAAATAATGAATAACTATTTTGATATTACCTGAGCGTTGACACACATTATGGCAGTGAAGTGAGACTGACTATAGTATTGACAGAAGAGCTATAGTGTGAATATATTGCATAAAGAATAGGCCTATATTACCATGTTTAGACCAGGTTTTACTCTTACTAGGTCGCTTGTTGACCCTGTCACCCCCCATAGACATAGTCCCTAGAATGGTCAAAACCCCCCTTTAGACCATGGCAATTTGACTGTCGCTTGGGGTGCTGTCTACGAATAGTCACCTCCATTCCATTGCCAGCCCAATGCTGAACTGGATAAAACTGTACATTTCTTTGCTGCACTTCGTCCCCCAAGGCGACAGAAGTCCCAATGGCCATCTCAATATAAACCTGCTCCTACAGTGGCGCCGTAAAGTAGAGCTCCTATAGGAATACTGTAGTGTAATTACGTTCCCCCCACATTAGCCTGCGGTGGCCCAGGAAGTCAAACCGAGCAGGGCCTCCGGCGCACTTTGCCATATGGTTGCGTCTGGGTCTCTCAGGGCGATGGTTGGCAGGCTCTACAGAGGTCAAATATCAAGTCGGAGGACTGCGCCAGTATTGCATCTATGCTAATTGCCCTCCTTCTCTAGCTCTCTCCCTCTCTCCCCTTCCTGTTTCTCATACTCTCTTCCTTCTCACAATCTCTTTTTATCTGCCCTCTCTCTCTCTCTCTCTCTCTCTCTCTCTCTCTCTCTCTCTCTCTCTCTCTCCCTCTCTCTCTCTCTCTCTCTCTCTCTCTCTACCTCCTCCTCCTCAATCCCTCTCCTGTGACACTCCTTCCCCCACACCAGTCTCTCTTAGCACCGCCAACACACACCCCCCACCCTCCACTCCTTTCGCTCAGTCAGCAAAAACCTCCAAAATTCCTCATTACTCCACGAACATCGTCAATACACTTAGCTTTTTGCTCCAGGGTGCGTGATCGGTTGGAGCATGGGGACGTCTGGGCTCTGCTCGGTCCGGGACGCATTTGGCCCACTGCTATCCTATTAGAGGAGGAACTTGGGTGCGTGGGTTCTCCGTCTGTTCGTATTAGTACAGTCTAGCAGATTGAGATGTGGTTTGGATTGGTTTGGTTGATGTGTTTGAGGTGGTGTCTGTCATGCGTTCTCATTGGAAGGCAGATGGTGTGGAGGAAGATCTGGCTCCAGGTGAATAAGCTGGTTTATTTAAAGCGTTTACTTCCTGTACAGACCGCTTTGTGATAGGCCTATTCAAGTGTTTGACACTTACATGGCAGTAACTTATTAATATGCTATTAATGTCTAGCTTTGCAGTTTAGTATTGTAATCATCTTTATCAGCTGTTAATAAGAGGCTAAAAGTCATTTCCAGGACATTTATGAGACACTTCTATCAAAGCGCTTGTTAAAAGGTGTCCTATAGGGGCTTGGCTATAGCACTTACTGAATCATTCTGGAATGACATCGTTACATAACAGCGTGTGTGTTTACCACCTGTACTGTCTGCAGCCATTTTAAGACTTCGCATATAGGCTTTAAATCTCAACTGCATCACGTTCAGGAGCTCTTTAATTGTTTGTTTAAATATTCATCACCTTATTATTTAGTCTTTATGAACATTTATTTAGCATTTGATTTATTTATTTGATTGAAATAAAAATCTAAAGGCTTGTGTATGACGATATATTCAATCTGACTGATCTTTACCATTGTATTGCTACTCTTGGTTTCTTGGGTGTTGAGAAATACGGGTGTTGATATCCTGATAGCTATCTGTACTGGTAGGCCTAGGACTCATGGCTACTCCACAGAGAAGAGTTCATCTGTAGGATTGGCCCCACGTTTTCGTTCCCATAGCTGGGCTGCACTCGAGCAAGGATTTGACTGCCCTTAGTAGTAGATGGGTTAGGAGAAACATGCAACTCTTAAAATTAAGAATGTTATTATAGGATAAATCATGCTGGTTTTGTTAAATTACATGCTAGAGCATTATTTACATATGGATTTTCATAGATTGGTAAGTGGAAACTGTCTTTGTAACCTATGGCAGAATGTTGCTGCTGCACTGTGACTTTAAATTCCTAGCCGTTCTGGCTAACACTAGTTCATCTGTTACACTGTGAAATGTGTGTGTCTAGTGCAGTGGGAGGCGAGCAGGCTTCGGGCATAAACCAAACTGCTAATCCACGAGGAAGAGATGCATCAGCATCTGATACTGGAGAGGGAAGAGGATGATTTCATCTCAGTGCTAATGGTTTATTCCCTTTGCTAGGTCTCAGCTACCCCTCCCCCTTTAACTTATCTCCAGCAGTACCGACGGACCAACCCAGCGCTTTTCGATCATTATCGTTGCATGGGTAATATTCTCTCTGGCTGAAGATAGATGTAGAAGGGGTGTTTGCGTTATGGCTGGCGTTTGATGCAGGGAAGGCGGCCCGAGGTGTGTGTGGGTTGGGAGGAGCGTTGTCGTGTGGGTGAATAGATGAGTGGTCTGTCGTGATGGCGGCCTTGGATGGAGGGAGGAGGAGGAGGAGGAGGGGTGGGGGTTATAAGCTTAGGTGTTGGGTGGCTCTGGAATATTGGCTATAAGCTCCGGGTGAGATCTCAACCTCCGCATACGCACTAAAACACACACGCCACTCACACACGTCTCACTCACACACCCACACCCCTCAGAGTGCAGGTGGTGATGGATTAGCCGTACCTTCCAGGTGTGAGACCCCTACAACGCCCCAATATTCCCTCAGAATGGCGTGACAGGCAATATATAACCCATCAGTTCAGGCTGACTGCACCGCTGCTGAAACCTTTTATTTCTCCTTTTTCCAGGCCGGGAGAACTGGGCTCTGTCCCAAATGCAACCTATTCCCTACTTGGTGCGCTACTTTTGACTAGAGGCCAATTGGCCCTGTTCATAACGGTGTACTATACAGGGAATAGGTTACCATTTGGGACAGAGCCCTGGGGAGTGGCCCTGAATCTTTGTCTGGCTCTCCCTACCTAGGCTACACTCCTTTGGTTGGTTCTGACACTTTTTAGTTTTTTTTCTGTTTTTCTCTCTACCTTTTGTCTGCCTCCCACTTAAGGAAGAGTGTAACGAAATTCATCAAGGTTTTTTTTCTTCTTCCTTTTTAGCCGTTTCATTTCAAGATGCTATGAAATGATGATGGGGGGCCTATTTAGAGAGTAGCAGCCTGCTTTGCCTTGGTGCGGCGTTGCTGTGTTTTGTGGCAGCAGGACGTTTGGGGAAAAAAAGAAAACCCGTTGGTTGACCTGAGCTTGTACTTGGGTTGCAGTTGTTACGGCGTGTGGAATGTGTTTGTAATTCCAGTTGAGAGGGGCGCGTTGGCAGAGACTGCTAGCCTGTGTCAATGAGGGGTGCGTGTGTGTGTGTCCCCATGTATGTGTCTAGAGCTGTGTGTGTGTGTGTGTGTTATGTATTTTATTACCAGAACACCAGGGCTGTCAGGTTTGACTCCTCCAAAGGTTGCAGCAGTTGTTGGAAGGTGGCCTGGAACCCAGTCAGTTAGCCGTTAATAAATAATGGCTGTGTCAGGGTAGTATGGATGGGGGCTGTGTGTTATAATGGGGCGTTCTGGAGCAGAGCACATCAGGCAGCCTAGCTGAACACCACTCTCCCCAGACTGCTATTCACTTCAGTTCAGCCTCCCCAGGTGAGAGTGTGGAGAAGGAGGTCTGCCCAGTGACAATGAACTATTGTGCATGTCTCCTGAGAAGCTTCTCTCTCTCTCTGTGTGTGTCTGTCTCTGATTTGTATCTCTCTCTCTCTCTCTCTCTCTCTCTCTCTCTCTCTCTGTCTCTCTCTCTCTCTCTCTCTCTCTCGCTGTGTGTGTCTCTCTCCTTTTCTTTCTCTCTCTCAATGCTCTGATTTTTCAGACACTTGACAATTTTTCCAGCCTCTTTTTTCATCCCTAGTGCAGCTTTTTCTTTGAGGGAGGGAGAGAAATAAAGTAAAGTTCCTTGAATATTCTGTTCAGTCAGAAGCATAAAGAAGAGTGTGTGGCTGAGCAGGGAGTTGTACTGGTCAGAAATTGTCTGGCGTAATTACGGGCGTAATTAAAGTTTCATGACCTGGCGGTGGGGAAAAGTGTGTGTGTGTGTGTGTGTGTGTGTGTGTGTGTTTTTTTTTTTGTGTGTGTGTGTGTGTGTGTGAAAGGGAGATTGTGAGAAGGTTGTGCCAACATGTCTCAAAACAGGGCACATTTGCAATCACCCCAAGTTCAAAGGTAATTTATTCACAGTCTGTGGTTAAAGTTGGGCTGCTCTGAATGCCAGTGGGATTTCTCCTCCTGGAAGCAGCCTGCTCTGCTGCTGAGAGAGGAGGGAGAGACAGAACAGACAGTATTTTCATTTTCTCTCCATCTTCTTTTTCCCCCCCCCTCTGTTCCCCTCTCCTCCTCCCATGTTGTTGTTTCAAGCCTGGGCCTGTGTGGCATCTTTTAGCTCACGCCCGGCAAGCATATTTCCCTTTTTACGCTCATTCGCATTGGCGTGCTCGGGCGTTGATTGAATTTGAGGTGCTGCGCGGCATCTGTCCTCACCGTCTTGAGTGGTTTATCTCTGGACCCTACCAATACTACGCTCTGCTCTGTGTGGCGCCCGCCTGCCTCGGGGGAGGGGGGTGCATGGGCAGCTGTGAATGTGTGAGAGAAAGGGAGGAGGAGGTGTTTGGGGGGGTGTGTTATCACTGTAGCCCTGACAGACTTCTCAGATCAGGGGGTTGAATATGAGTCAGCAGCCCTCTCCTCCTCCCCTCCCTCCCTCCTTTCCCCTTCACCCTCCTTTTTTCCCCCCCCCCCTCTTTTTTCCCCTCTTTCCTCCTTCCCCCCCCCCTCCCCCCCCCCCCTTCCTCCCCCTCCCCCCCTCCCCCTCTCACCCCTTCTCCTTCCCCTCTCACCCCTCCTTTTCCACCTCCCCTCTCATCCCCTCTCCTCTCTCATCCTCCACCCTCTTCTCAATCAGGACACACCAGACCCCCGCCATTACCTACACTGCCATGGCCAATCAGCATCCAGCTGTCATCAGGACCCTCGCTGCATCCTTCTAGGAAAGGAAGACCAGACCAAATGGTATTGGTCGCATACACATATTGATCAAATGTTATTGCGAGTTTAGCGAATGCTTGTGTTCCTTGCTCGAACAGTTCAGTAATATTTAACAATACACACAAATCTAAAAATTTAAATAATGGAATTAAGAAATAAAGAAATATTAGGGCGAGTCCGGAGTATAAATATATTTATACCACATCATTGTTGAATACTAGTTTCTGGTTGGCTAGAAGGGCATTCTAGAATGGGCATTAAAACCAGATATCCCGGCACAGTTGGAAAATAAATCGGGACACCTTGCAATCATGATGCAATATGCGCCTACACATCCAGACCGTACTTGCTACAAATTACAGAAGCTAAACCAACAACTACACAAACTTAAATGGTACATTGTAAACTCAGGTTCAACAAGGAAAAATACGTAGCTAGCTAGCATTGATTTGTTTTTGCAGGGACCGTTTTTGAGCATCTGATGACCTAGCGTGGTGAGTGTCATCCCCTCCCACATGTTTCTAGTTTGGCCAGCTGTTTTCAGCCAACTGATATTTTTATTTGATTGTCATATTCGCAAGTTTGCTAACACCTATTTAGCTAGCTTCTAGCGTGGTGTTTGATATCAATACAATCTCCTCATAATTAACAGCCAGTGTGTCGAGTGTCCGATGAGAAGGCTAACCTTTCTAGCTATGCCAGGCAAAATCGGGCATTATCAGCTCATTGTTATGGATGTATCCAAATGAATGTCAATAGAAAACAGTTACTTTGCTGTTATTCTGGCTGCAGAGGTCGTGGCCGTGTAGCCGTGGCTAGTTGGCTAGTTAGCACAAGCAAGGGATAGGAGCGTTGCCCACTGCGCGGAACATAAACAATGAGGCGACTGGGTCGCACATATGTAAATATCGAATGTCATCGAACAAGCGCAAATGACTGGATCGCATATGTAAATATCGAACTAGTCGAACAAAAGATGAGAAGGTATGAATTTGTATTTCTACCGGTGATGTAATTTAAAGGTAAATGTGTGCTTTCATATTGTTTTCTTTGGCAATGTGGTACACTGTAAGCAGGATAAACGCCTTCCTACTGTACATTTTATTTTTACATTACCTTAGAAAAATGAACTCCACAAAGGGATAGCGCTTGCGTCCATTATTTCCAAGTAATGTACAGAACTGCACGTTTATCCCTACATACAGTACATTCCGGAAAGTATTCAGACCCCTTGACTTTTTCAACATTTTTTCCGTGAAATGGATATTTTTTTAAATGTACACACAATACCCCATAATGACAAAGTGGTAGATTCAATTGATTGGATACTGATTTGGAAAGGCACACACCTGCCGTATAAGGTCCCACAGTTGACAGTGCATGTCAGCTGTCCGGCTAAACTGAGCAATCAGGGGAGAAGGGCCTTGGTCAGGGGTGACCAAGAACGTAATGGTCACTCTGACAGAGCTCCAGAGTTCCTCTGTGGAGATGGGAGAACCTTCCAGAAGGACAACCATCTCTGCAGCACTCCCACCAATCAGGCCTTTATGGTAGGTGGGACAGAAGCCACTCCTCAGTAAAAGGCACATGACAGCCCACTTGGAGTTTGCCAAAAGGCACCTAAAGGACTCTGACCATGAGAAACAATATTCTCTGGTCTGATGAAACCAAAGATTGAACTCTTTGGCCTGAATGCCAAGCGTCACGTCTGGAGAGAACCTGGCACCATCCCTACGGTGAAGCATGGTGGTGGCAGCATCATGCTGTGGTCATGTTTTTCAGCGGCGGGGACTGGGAGACTAGTCGGGATCGAGGGAAAGATGAGCGGAGCAAATAATTCTCAGAGCGCTCAGGACCTCAGACTGAGGAAGTTCACCTTCCAACAAACAACGACCCTAAGCACACAGCCAAGGCAACACAGGAGTGAGCTTCTGGACAAGTCTCCCTGAAGTCCTTGGTGGCCCGCAGAGCCTGGGCTCGGGCCCGCAACATCTCAAATCAAATCAAATCAAATCTTATTTGCCACATGTCGCTGAATACAACAGGTGTAGACATTACAGTGAAATGCTTACTTACGGGGCCTTAACCAACATTGCAGTTTTTTTAAAGAAAAGGTTAAGTAACAAATAGATAAGTATAAAATAAAAACAAATAACTAAAGAGCAGCAGTAAAATAAAATAACAGTAGGGAGGCTGTATACAAGGGGTTACGGTACAGAGTCTAATGTGCGGGGGCACCAGCTAGTCAAGGATTGAGTAATATGTACATGTGGGTAGAGTTAAGTGACTAGCAGCAGCGTAAAAGAGGGGAGGTGGGGGTGGGGGGCAGTGCAAATTGTCCAGGGTAGCCATGATTAGGCGTTCAGGGGTCTTATGGCTTGGGGGTAGAAGCTGTTAGAAGCTCTTTTGGACCTAGCTGGCGCTCGGTACGCCTGCTGTCGCGGTAGCGAAGAACAGTCTCATGACTATGGTGGCTGGAGTCTTTGACCATTTTTAGGGCCATCCTCTGACACCGCCTGGTATAGAGGTCCTGGATGGCAGGATAGCTTGGCCCAGTGATGTACTGGGCCGTAACACTACCCTCTGTAGTGCCTTGCGGTCGGAGGCCGAGCAGTTGCCATACGAGGCGGTGATGCAAGCAGTCAGGGTGCTCTCAATGGTGCAGCTGTGGAGCGTTTTGAGGATCCGAGGACCCATGCCAAATCTTTTCCAGTCTCCTGAGGGGAATAGGCTTTGTCGTGCCTTCTTTCACGAGTTTTTTTGGTGTTGTTTAGACCACTTGATAGTTCGTTGGTGATGTGGACACCCAGGAACTTGAAGCTCTCAACCTGTTCCACTACCTAGCCCGTCGGTGAGAATGGGGGCGTGCTTTCGGTCCTCTTTTTTTTCCCTGTAGTCCACAATCATCTCCTTTGTCTTGATCACGTTGAGGGAGACGTTGTTATCCTGGCACCACACGGCCAGGTCTCCTGACCTCCTCCCTATAGGCTTTGTCTCATCGTTGTCGGTGATCAGGCCTACCACTGTTGTGTTGTCGGAAGCTGAATGACGGGTGTTGGGGTCGGGACACCTGCCACCATGCAGTCATGGGTGAACAGGGAGTACAGGACGGGAGTTCTGAGCACGCTACATCAGTTGCAGTGGTTCTGGGGTGTCGGGTAACATGGGTGTTATGATCCTTAACTAGCCTCTCAAAGCACTTCATGATGACAGTGAGTGTTACGGGCAATAGTAATTTAGTTCAGTTACCTTCACTTTCTCCAAGTACAAGGAACAATGGTGGACATCTTGAGGCAAGTGGGGACAGCAGACTAGGGATAAGGGAGATTGAATATGTCTATAAAAACTCCAGCCAGCTGGGATACTGCGCATGCTCTGAGGACAGAGGTATGCCATCTGGGCCTGCAGCCTTTGCGGTTAACACGCTTAAATGTACCCACTCACGTCAGCCGCGGAGAACCGAGCTCACAGTCCTCGGGGGGGCTTAGTGACCCGCGTCGGCGGCACTGTATTTTTCCTCGAAGTGTGTGAAGGCGTTTGGCTTGTCTGGGAGCAAGGCGTTTGGTGTGCGGCGTGGCCTGGATTTTTCCCTTTATAATCCCGGGAGTGTCTGGAGTCCCCACCACATCGTCTCGTGTCTGAGTCGTTGAATTGGACTCCACTTTGTCTCTGTACTGACGTTTTGCCTGTTTGGTTGCCTTATGAAGGGCTAACTGGAATGTTTGTACTCAGCCATATTCCCAGTCACCTTGCCGTGGTCAGTGTTATTCTCCAGAGCTAGCCAGACCTATCCCAGTCTGTGTGATCAAAACACCACCACACCACACACACACACACACACACACACTCTGCACGCTGTTTGTCTCGCTACTGGTGCCACCAACCCATCTCATTCCTGTTTCCACCATGTCCCTTTTTAAAGATTTTTCCCCTGAACTCAGTGGCTCTGTTTAAATGTCAGTGTCCAGTTTGGGGGTTGGAGTCATTTTGATTTTTCAGGGGGTTTTGAGTTTCTTCACTTGGTGAAACTCCAGCCCAGTACTGACTTGCATTGCGTTCCTTACCTGTGTGCGGGGTGTTTCTCTGTGTGTCTCTTGTAGTAGTTATGTATGCACTCAGCTGGCGGCTCAGGAAACCAGTGGTGTTGAGTGAGGCTGAGCTGCGTCCTTTACCCTGTCTTGATGAGAGTGAAACCTCAGTGTTGCTCCCCCTGTCCTGGCGTAACACTATCCAGCTCTTCTCACCCTCCTTTTCCCTTTCCCATCGCTTTCTCTCTCGCTCTCTCGCTCTGCTCTCTCACCACGCTGTCATTCTGTTTTGTCTCTCCCATCTCTTTCTCTCCCTCCCTCATCTTATTTCTCTTATCTTTCTCCATTTATCTACTCTCCCTCTCTCTCTCTGCCTCTCTCTCTCTCCTTTCTCTCTCTGACGCGGGTGGGTTGATGGAGTGATTTCGGTGGGCCGCTCGGAGGCGCGGGGACGCGACGAGGCGTGGAGCAGCTGCTATTGGGCTGCCTTTGTGCTCTGGTCACTGCAGTGAGCCAAGGCAAGGGCCTTGGGAGGAGGAGGGAATCTGAGCGATGCAAGCGTGCACAGACACACACACACTGTCTCACACACACAATGCAAGCAGCACTCAGAGTCCCCACCGTTAAATAGATCAATAGCACGGGACTTAACAAAAACCAGGACACGGCGAGCGCCACGTCAGTCATTACTGTGGAGAGAGGAGTGTCACACTGTCCATCCAGATACAGATCGTGACAGAGTATATGGATCCAACAGAAACATCTTTCCTCTCTCTCTCCCCACCACCTCAGCCTTTTACCCAACAAACTGTCATGTTTCATGGACTAGGGAAGCTTAAACCTTTTGCACATCATTGCCAACCCAAAGCAAACTGTGTTGGCTCGATCATTTATTTTTAGCAGTGTCTTTTTTTTTAGCATGGTTCGAGCGACTTTGGTGTGTGTGTGTAGCCAGGCTAGAAGTGCAGCGTGGTTTGGCCTTGTAGCTGAGTTTGGGCTCAGTCGTCGTGAAATGCCCTCTTAAGTATCATGTTTTTACGAGTGTGGTTGTGGAGTAGAGGCTCAGGATAGGGTTCATATTTGTTGGACTCTTTCTTCAGAATGTAGATCCTGGTTATTGGACTAATACAGTGCGGCACTCCCATCTATTCCTTTCAAGTTTTTCTTTTTTGGAGTTTCAATTTGGAAAGGTTGCTTTCTGGTGGAGGCTCTTTCCCATGGCTGGGGCCTAAGTACGTGCGAACATGGAAATGTGTCTCATATGCATTAGTTTTAGGCTCCTCTCCCACTCCTCTCTCACTCACTCACTCTCTCTCACACACACACACACACACACACACACACACACTTTAACTCTTTCTGTTGCCAAGAATCTCTTTCTCCATTTTTCACTCTTTCAGTTTAGTATTAAACATTCCGATACTCGCCATCATTCATAGATAGACTACATTTGTGGAACCATGTATGTTTGCTAACCTACACAACTTATTCTATATTCTCTTTCAATATGTCAGCTATAACAAAATATTGAATATGACAATATCTACCTCTGTACACAAGTCCATTCTCACTGGATTCTGCTCTGTCACGTCTTGACTTCCATTCCTCAAAGCTTCTCCTCTGGATGGCATTCTGAGTCATTTCCATGTTGTGATGTCCGTTATTTTCATTGAGCAACTTTGTATAGCCAACTGGCAACTTGATGGCGGTAGCTTGCTAGAACAGAGATAGTGGGACGTAGATGTAGGGAAAGGGTTTCTGTAAGTGTAGGGTTATCTTCGTTTTCGCCCATTGAATAATAGTAAACAGAGCTCTCAGGCAAAAGCAGCGAAAAAACATCTTAAGCGTGTTTCATTAAACAGAATAAATAAATACATGGTTATTGTTGAACCTTACTAATTGAATAATGTTGCCATAAGTTGTAGTGTAAATGCTTTCCTGGTTGGCTTCGGTTCACTTGCACTGAGGGTGGTTGTCTGTAATTCCATTAAGTGGGTGGGCCTGTAAATTACGCCTCCATTACTAAAGTGCTAAAGTGGCATTTTTCAGTGTAGCAGCTAAATACTTTAGGAATTTGCAGAATAAAATATGTATTTTACTGTAGGAAAGTGGTGTCTCACGTGAATGTGGAATGCACTTTCTGTCTAATTAGTTGAGACATTACTGTGTTCATGTGGGTTTTGTAGAGTGGAAAGGGGCAGGTGACATATCAGACCAGAGGTAATGATAAACCATTGTGCAGTTGTAAACCATTTTGATTGCCTTAGGTTGCTCTAGTATTAGCATTTTACAGACCGTCATTTCATCCCTGTTAGTGTGGCTTCTAAGACAATGTACTGTATTAGTCTGCTTTTCTCCTAATATATTAGAAGCTGTTATGCTGTGTAGGTGATTGTGTTGTAATTCCATAGTTGGAGGAGTAGGCCTGTATTCAGTGACATTAGTGTTGGTCGTATTGATGCATAACTGTAGCCTTCCCCTCTCTGTCTCATTGGTTCACTGGTACATCAATTAGTTGAGTCTTTGTTGCACACAAGTGCTTAGCAGTATTGTCTGCTTGGCCCTAACCCATCACACCTGGTCCACTAACTATGTGCTGGATCTCTACCCTTATTCACTCTTGATGTCCACCGGTCTGTGCATGACTTTCCTATTGAAAGCATAGCGTGTTTTGTGGTGGGAACATATGCAATATAATGTTGTATTGTTGCAATATGTTGTATTGTTATTTGCAATATAATGTTGTATTGTTGCATAGTCTTGTATTGTTGCAATATATTGTTGCAAATGTTGTATTGTTGTATTGTTGCAATATATTGTTGCATAATATTTATATTGTTGCAATATATTGTTGCATAATGTTGTATTGTTCGTATTGTTGCATATATTGTTGCATAATATTAGTGTGCAATATATTGTTGCATAATGTTAGCATTGATACGCAATATATTGTTTGCATAATGTTTATGTTGTTGCAATATATTGTTGCATAATGTTGTATTGTTGTATTGTTGCAATATATTGTTTGCATAATGTTGTATTGTTGCTGGATCTCTTGTTGTTATACAGTGGGGGGGAAAAAAGTATTTAGTCAGCCACCAATTGTGCAAGTTCTCCCACTTAGAGTGGCCTGTAATTTTCATCATAAGGTTTCTACGTCAGCTATGACCAGACAAATTGAGAAAAAAAAATCCAGAAAATCACATTGTAGGATTTTTAATGATTTTATTTGCAAATTATAGTGGAAAATCAAGTATTTGGTCACCTACAAACAAGCAAGATTTCTGGCTCTCACAGACCTTAACTTCTTCTTTAAAGCTCCTCTGTCCTCCACTGCGTTACCTGTATTAATGGCACCTGTTTGAACTTGTTATCAAGTATAAAAGACACCTGTCCTGCCACTCAAGCAGTCCACACTCCAAGCTCCTCTATGGCCAAGACCAAAGAGCTGTCAAAGGACACTCAGAAACAAAATTGTGAGACCTGCACCAGGCTGGGAGAGACTGAATCTGCAATAGAGTGAGCAGCTTGGTTTGAAGAAATCAACTGTGGGAGCATTATTAGGAAATGGAAGACACTACAAGACCACTGATAATCTCCTCAGATCTGGGGCTTCACGCAAGATCTCACCCACGTGGGGTAAAAATTATCACAAAACGGTGAGCAAAAATCCCAGAACCACAGAGGACCATAGTGAATGACCTGCAGAGAGCTGGGACCAAAGTAGCAAAGCCTACCATCAGTAAACACTACGCCGCCAGGGACTCAAATCCTGCAGTGCAAGGCGTGTCCCCCCTGCTTAAGCCAGTACATGTCCAGGCCGGTCTGAAGTTTGCTAGAGTGCATTTGGATGATCCGTATGTCATATGGTCAGATGAAACAAAATAGAACTTTTTGGTAAAAACTCAACCTACGTCGTGTTTGGTGGAGGACAAAAAGAATGCTGAGGTGCATCCAAAAAAACCACCATACCTACTGTGAACTGGGGTGGAAACATCATGCTTTGGGGCTGTTTTTTCTGCAAAGGGACCAGGGCGGCTGATCCGTGTAAAGGAAAAAGAATGGATAGGGGCCATGTATAAGACGAGATTTTGAGCGAAAACCTCCTTCCATCAGCCAAAGGGCTCCCAGAAGGTAAACGTGTGGCTGGGTCTTTCAGCATGACAATGATCCCAAACACACCGCCCGGGCAACGGTGGCTTCGAAGAAGCATTTCAAGGTCCTGGAGTGGCCTGGCCAGTCTCCAGATCTCCAATCCCATGAAAATCTTTGGAGGGAGTTGAAAGTCTGTGTTGCCCAGCTGACAACCCCAAAACATCACTGCTCTAGAGGAGATCTGCATGGAGAAAGAAGCCAAAATACACCAGCAACAGTGTGTGAAAACCTTGTGAACTTAGAAAAGCGTTTGACCTGTGTCATTACCAACAAAGGGTATATAACAAAGTATTGAGAAACATTTATTGCTGACCAGCAGATGTACTAATGTGCGTTGTGTTAAAAGCTCAGAAGTAATTAACATTTTTTTCTGCCAAATTTGGTGAAAGCCCCAAAGGCTTCAGAAAGCCTCGGTTTCCATCTACTATTCATAAAATGCAACTTCTAATTAGCAAGCTCTATCTTAGCTGCATGTCCATTGGGACTGATCTCAATTGCATGCTCCTCGCGTCCTTTCTCCTTCTCAAAACCCATTGGAGAGAAGGTCAAGCGGGACCCTATGGCTTTCTCATCAGAATTGGTTTTGAGAAGACTGACAAGGAAAGGGCGAGTAATATGCAATTGAAATCTTCCCCATCTCTGGTTGCGTGGCTATCACACCTGTATCGAGTCTTCCTGATTTTAAAAACCCGCATACCCAATCAGCAATGCCTTATGGGGATTGGAGTTATTTGGCTTAGTATTTAGGAGCGATGACTATGGAGCACACCAAACTAAGTTCCTGATGATGAAACAGAAGTCTACTAACAATGACTCAATACATTACGCCAAAATAAGTCATCATAAAACTAAGGCCTCAGTAATCAGATTATTTTTAAACTGTAGTAGTTTTGTTGGTTTCTCGCAGGCATAGACTGAATTATACACCAATTTACAATCATAACATCAATCATAAATAATTATCAAATAGTAAAATCTTAAACTAGCATAACACTTGAAAGATAATACGATGTTAAAATATGCAATGTATACACAAAACAACAATACAAGGTTTGGAGTGGCAGCTTTAGAAAATACATCTTTAGGAAGGCATTTCTACAGCCTAGGCTATATGGCTGGTACATTGATCCGTTCAAGGAAGTATGGAATGGGAGGTTCTGATGAGCATGGGCGTGTCATGGGAGTGTTCAGTTTGTGGCTGTTGCTGGTTGCCCATTCAGTAATCTGCTGTCTAGTTGGATGGGCAGTTTACTGTCCAGTAATCTGCTTTCTGGTTGGGGGAGCCAGTCTGCTGACTATGGGAGTTCTGCAGGGAGTTGCTGGCTTTTACCTTTTGTTTTCAGTTCAACATCTGTCTCTAATAATTTTATGTTAATCACTTTGTGAAAAGCTTAAAGATAGCAATTTCTTCACAAATAATTCATAAAAAAATGGAACATTTGAACAACAAGCACTTATTTATGTTTCACGTCCTTGACTAAAGGTATCATAGTGAACTCTTTGATCTGAATTGAAGACTCCCCATTTGGAATTCTCTTTTTTAAATGTCAGCTGTCTGCTTTGAATCACAATCAATTACTCCCCAAAGGTGCCTTATGAGTTTTCCATTTGTAGTATATGTGCGATAATGATCAAAATACCTTCTGCTATGTTAGGCGTTGAGGAACAGAAATCTTGACCTAAATCTCGCTTTAAAAAGCCACAATCCTGAGTCATAAGTAGGCAGTCCAACGGCAGCCAAGCCACTTGGTTAAGTATCATTAATTGAGATAACCATTGCAGAAATCTTACAATATACATTTACATTTTAGTCATTTAGCGAGCGGCTCTTATCCAGAAGCGACTTACAGTTAGTGAGTGCATACATTATTTTATATATTTTTTATACTGGCCCCCGTGAAACGAACCCCACAACCTGGCGCTGCAAATGCCGTATCTACCAACTGAGCTACATCCCTGCCGACCATTCCCTTCCCTACCCTGGACTGACTGGAGCAATTGTGCCCGCCGCCCCATGGGTCTCCAGTCACCGGCTCGACAAAACCTGGATATACTTAGATTGTGCCTTTACCATCCAAAGGGGTAGACGCGATCCCGATGGCTAGTGCTGCATTAACTCAATCCTGTAATTGATAGTGCTATGGTGGGCTGACTGTCAGATAATTACAATGCAACTGAAATGAAAACAGACATGTATTGATTACATGCCAGAGCCTATTTAACACCCCCCATTCTATCAGCTAGCTGTTGATGCTACAACACATTAGGCCAATAGTTTTGAGAATAACATGGTGGAACACAAGTTGCTTCCTGGAGGAAGGTTTTTGACAGAACACCTATAGTAGGAAGATGGGCCCTGTCAGAAACAGCAGCTGTTAGAATTCCCATAGGCGCTTTCCCTGTAGGTCTGAAATCATTGGATAGGTATGGTAATAGCAGAGACGGAGAGAAGTGGGGCATCCACTCCCTCATTTTTCTGGTTCATACAGAGTCAATGAACTAAGCAGGCCAGACCAGTTGCTAATTCGTTGGTGACTATAGAGAGAACCATTGAAGCAGACCGGAACCGACCATTGTTTTCAATTGGAAAGCGGCCTGTTAGGACATCTTCATTTATCCACCATATTTGGTGTAAAAGCTCATCTTGTCTTCTGATAGGCTAGGTGAAGATTTTGCCATATTGTTTTGTTATCCAATTCTTTTAGATCTAGTGTCTAGGTGAGTATAAGGTCTAGCTGTTGTTTCTGGACAGGGCCATGGCTATCTGGCAACAGCTTCATTACAGTGCCACAGGGCAGGAAAATCATGACTTCCTGTTTCCTCTTAAGGAAGAGCCAATCAATGCTACCATGTTGATAAGGGCTCAATCTCTACCCCACCATGAGGTAATTGTTGATAGAAATTCTAGAATTTTCTCAGCGAGATTTTCCTCCAAACACAAAGCGTCAGCGACACCAGCTGAATAGATGATGATAATTGCCATGCTTGAGTAAAGCGAGGACATCCAATCCACGTAGCCTCGTCAAGTAGGCCGCTGTGTTAACACAAGCAGCGGGAGCAGTGCCAAGCCAGCAGAAGCTCATCTTTGGGAGAGTGAAAAAAACAACACAACAAAAACACAGTTTCACAAACCTTTCCCATCCTCCATCCATTTTGCACCGGTGTCTCTGTGCTCGTGTCATACCCTCCACCTTTAGGCACCCTCCCACTTCCCTCATCTGCTCTCCACAGAGCTTTTCAGAAAACCGCCTGCCTGTCCCTCGCTGCCTCCTGAACTGCTTCTTAGAGCCATGTTATTAATAATTAATGCCATGGCTGGAGGCACGGGAGGCTAAACTTCCTTTAACAAGTGGCTGTGGGTCTCCCTGGCAGGCTCTCTTTGCCCCATGGCTCTGTTCTCTTCTCTTCTCTTCTCTTCTCTTCTCTTCTCTTCTCTTCTCTTCTCTTCTCTTCTCTTCTCTTCTCTTCTCTTCTCTTCTCTTCTCTTCTTCTCTCTCTCTCTCTCTCTCTCTCTCTCTCTCTCTCTCTCTCTCTCTCTCTCTCTCTCTCTCTCTCTCTCTCTCTCTCTCTCTCTCTCTCTCTCTCTCTCTCTCTCTCTCTCTTTCTCTCTCTCTCTCTCTCTCTGCAGACTTGTGCCGTTAGCACACGTCCGTAGCCAAATTGAAAACCTCCCATTAAGAAGTGCCACAGAAAAATAAATCACATTCCTATTGCTCAGCCGCAATCCGTTAATTATAGATGGCCACAGTGCCCTCCAAATTGAGTTAAGTATTTAGGATTGATTCTTTCACGCATTGCAAGGAAATATGG
This sequence comes from Coregonus clupeaformis, assembly GCF_020615455.1. Taxonomy (NCBI): domain Eukaryota; kingdom Metazoa; phylum Chordata; class Actinopteri; order Salmoniformes; family Salmonidae; genus Coregonus; species Coregonus clupeaformis. The sequence continues at coordinate 286,755 of NW_025533851.1, forward strand.
AGCTAACTTGTTGGCTGTATGGATTTTGGAATAGAGATCTCTGAATGGGCTTTTTAATGTAAATTATTTCACTATTAAATAAAATAAAAAAATAATTTAAAGGTCGCACAGTCATCTTATTTCCCCAGTAAAAAAGTGCCTTTGAATGACCAAAACATCACCCAACTGTGTTGTACCCCTATTTAAATGCTCAAAATTGAAGAAATACCTAACTCTCAAAGCTATAGAACAGGCTAGTGGAAGTAGAGCTTGATTAATGAGCTCACATGACTTGACAGCTCTGAAACACCCTTGTGGTCACATTACCAGGTAACAAAAGGTAAACAATGGGCCACATGTCATTCAGAGCCTAAGTAATATGCCTCAACCCATTTTCTCTGCAGAATGCTCTCATGGTCAACAGAGCTGAACATGTGGACTGTTGAATATCAGACAAACAGCAATACACAATTGCACTGTTCTACAGTATGCAGGACCCCCATTCAATCGTACAATTTCTAACACTCATCTCCTGTCAGAATACTTGAAAAAAAACAATACAAAGTAAGAAAGTGATATCTATATCACGTAAAAGGGTACTTATACTTTGAAATGCAACCAACTACAGAGACTGATTGGGGAGGGAGGCGGAGGGACCCATATGCCCGGCTTCAATGCGGCAGTTTTCAGTCACCCACTTGGCTTCAGTCACCCCCAAGATTGAGCGGGAGACCAATCCAGCTATGGCCTCCTCCTTGTTCGCCTCTCACCCTGGGCAGACAGCGGTCTGGGATGGATAGCTGGCACAGCTTCCCCACAGAAGATTGCTTTCTGGATCAGGGTGACCACATCGTGAAGAGGAGATCCAGGAGCCTGTCTACGTAGCCTGTAATGTTTTTGTTAAGGGAAATGTTTGTTGTTAAATGAGTAGTGAATTGAATTTCCTTTACTGTTCTGAGTTATGATGCTATCAATTGCTGTATTGATCACAATGTGTTTTCTGGTGTTTTTGAAGTACTCAATTTAGAACATACAATATTTGGTTGCTTAACTTTTTCAATATTTAAATTATTTAGAATTGTGTGCCCGAAATGCTCAATTGTTTTAAAATGAATAACTAGGTCTGTCTTCACAGGCTTCACATATGCACCATTGAATGTTCTCCCCAATTGGTAAGGTAACTTGGCTCCAAATGTGTACTACATTCGTGTGACATCACTGTGATTTTCGCTGCAGCCTGTTCATTCTTCCCCTAACAAAACAAGTTTACAGTATTGAAGGTGCAGTTTAAGTGCAGTAACTGCATTTGACATAGTATTTTGGATGCAGCAATTGCAAAAATAACTGCAGCGTGAAGCTTCAGTTGAGACTGCAGTTATACTGCAGAATTACTGCAGAAAGAAAACTGTTATTTTGGTTGCAGTATTTGCAGCATACTGCGGTTATAATGCACTCTAACTGCAGTTGACTGTATTCTGATTGTAATAATTGTAATGTTAAATCATACTATGGCATCCAGTCTGCAACACAGTGTGCTTTTTCGGCATGCTGGTGGGTAGTCTGCTAGCTAAACGTCAAAAACACAGATGAAGGGTTAGTTACCAGTATCGTTCTGACACATTCTGCTTCGCTATCTTATGGGTTTGTAAACAAAGCCATATGATGCGCACATGTGATGAACGGATTTAAGAGCGTTACATAATTTATTTAGTCACGCGATTATAAGAAGCTTTCATTGATGTTGCATAAGCAGATAAAGCCTGCCTCCTGGTTGACGTTTGACATGGGGGAGGACCAGTAACTTTATGATCAACGTGATCTACCAGCTACAGTCATTTTCATACTTGGTCAACCTACTATGATTTGATAGAAAAACATGATTGTCAGTGTTCGGGACCTTTGACACTTTAAAGCTAATTATTAAAGTCCACTAATGGATACAGGGGATCTAAGTCAGGTTTAGCCCAAATTAGGGCAGTTGTTGGCCCTTGATCTGTAAATAGTATTTTCTATATATTTGTTTTAACTTGTCTGCTTTGCTGTACGGAATCATTAAATAAAGGCAATAAATAAATTCTTACTTTATAATTTCAACAAATCAGTCTTCTCAAGCATTTCTCTTACGGTAGTCTTAACTTGTATAACGTTACTGTAAATGCAGTTTTGTTCAAATACCACTTTATCTAATAATCATCTATTCCTGATTGATTGTCAGTTTCTCATTATGTCACCAGGGTTGAAGGCCTGTCTGCTCTAGTAACTGTGGCTGTGGCGAAGCCTTGGAACGAATCAGTCTGGCACTTGTCATGTCGGTCATGACAACCACCATTAATGAATTAACACAGCCCATTGGGACAATTCAAGTTGATTCCATCCCACAGTGATATATTCTTGGAGTGAACCAGAATCTGGATGTCCCTCTCAATGTTGTACATTCCCTATAAGAAAACCAAATCTCTTTAATTCCAGAAGAGTACTCTTAGGCTACTTCAGAAGTTTTGAAGACAGAAGAAACAGTTTTGCTGAAACACATCCTGATAAACATAACACAGCCTTGCTCAACTAACTGACAAGCTAGTTCCAAATACTAATCATTTGGCCATACCCGGTGGCGACCGTTATTTGTGCAGTCGACCAACCACCTCGCTCCCTTTCCTTCCTTCCTAAAACCACTCTCTTTTTCCAGGAGGGAAAAAAACAAATCTTGTTTTGATGCTAGTGGTGCTGTCAGGGGCTGGCCAGGGGAGGGTAGTAAACACTGCCTTTCCACAGAGCATTTCAAATCAATTCCTCTGCCACCACACTCCTGGCTGGCTCCATCTCTTCCTCTCTCTCTCTCTCTCTCTCTCTCTCTCTCTCTCTCTCTCTCTCTCTCTCTCTCTCTCTCTCTCTCTCTCCCCACCCTCTCGCTCTCTCTTTAGATATCATACACAGTATCTCTCCCTCCCTTTCTCTCCCCCTCTCTATCTCTTTACCTCCTCTCCCCTCTGTCATCTCTTCACCCCCCTCTATCCCCCCCTCTTTCTCTCTCCCTCTCCTTACCGCTCTCTTCTATCTCGATCTCCCTCTCTCTCCCAGTAATATGTTTACAGCCTCCTTTTTAAATAGGAGGCTGCACTCAGACTCCCGAAGCGCAGAAAGCCTCTGATTCGGTGTTTTTCTCGGCTCGAGTTTATTATCATAGCGAGACGGCCGGCGGCCACACAAGCCGCTGATGAGCAAATAATCGTTTCATTACCATCAGCACAAATTTAGAGTGATAGCTTGTTTGGAGAATTGCCCAGGCTTCTATACCTTGTGTACTCTATTGATTGGGATAGACACTAGATGATTAGCATTGAGTCACCGCGGCGTGTCGCGATGTGTGTTATTGCTTGATTGAGGCAACTCCTTCTAGTGTTGAAAATGGCAACTCTCTATGCTATGACCAATGGGGGTAATCTCGGATGTGTTCTTTGAGGAGATTTTGTATAGGGGTGGTAGCGAAAGATATATTGGCTATCATCTCTCATGATTCCCAATGTGGTAATACTGACAGGCAGGCAATCGCTTTTTAGGGACTTTGTTGATCCGTCTCTAAGATGCTATCCATCCAGGCGGAAAGTGAGCGCACCAAAAAATCTGAATGCTATACAGTTCAGACTATTCATGTGCTAGCTGAGCTGTTCGCCTGAACCATCATGCATCTCCACACATAGTGACAGGATGAATTTCTGTCTAAACAGTTCAGCTGCTGCTTCATCGTAATGTGCGTGGTTCTTTTGAGAAATAGCTGTGCTGGAGGCCAGGCTTTCTTTTCTCCTGGCTTCTCGCTCTTGAGAGCTTGTTGGAGATGTGACCCTGGTAATAGTAAGCATGGACCAGGTCCATACAGAAAGACAGAACAGTCTCTGTCTTTCTCTGTCTGTCTCGCTCTCTCTCCAAGCCTCTCCTCTCTCTCTCTCTGTCTCTCTCTCTCTCTCTCTCTCTCTCTCAGCTCTGGGCCAGCCAGATTTCGAGCATTTGTCTTTTTCTCATCCACCTCTCTCTCTAATCAACTCATTGTTCAATTACATACCACAAGGGTTCGGCGACAAGCCCTGTTTCACTATCTAATACTCACCCCCTGTCTTCCTCCTCCTCAAATGGGTCTCGTGACACTTTCCTCTCCCTCTCTTTCCCTCTCTCTTCTTTCTTCCACTCTCTCTCTCCCTCCCTCCTCCTCCACCTCTTTCTCTCAGGGGTGAAAACCGACAAACTAATTGGAAAGATATCACTGGCCGTGGGACTAGGCGCGGGCGGCGGCGTGCACAGCAACGGCACTTTCGCGCTGAGGGCGCCCGGCAACAAAGCAGCCCTGACCTATCAAATCGCGTTAGGAGGCCACAAGGTTAAGCCCGCGCGCGCCTTCCAATATCTACCAAAAGGGATGAGAGGCGTAAATCACCAAGTTAGGCACCCACACACTCCAACTCATTGGCTGTGTATCCCCAAGTGGTACCCTATTCCCTTTATAGTGCACTACTTTAGACCAGGGCCCAGGGAGTCACCTTCGCGCTCTTTGAGCCTCCCCTGTCTAAAAAATAAAAAAGAAGATATATACATTAAAGGGTCCAATACAGCTGTTTTTATATACATACTATCAAATCATTTCTGCATCACAATTAAGTACCTTACTGTGATTGTTTTAGATTAAAATGGTCAAAAAGAACTACAAACCTAAGCTTCTTAGCAAAGAGCAATTTCTCAAGCAAAAATTTTGCAAGGTCTGTCTGGGAGTGTTTGAGTGGGGAGGAAAACTGAAAACTAGTTAGTATTGACAGAGCGTTTGAACTCTCTCTTATTGGTCTATTAACTAATTTACCCACCTGGCATTTGATGAGCAGCAAAAACTCCATCCCACCACAACCAGGCTGAAATTTCAGGTGTTCTTTTCAAAAGCCACTTACTAAAGGGCATTCTCATTATTTTCCCAATTTCACATTATTATTCCAACCTGCGTAGTGTGGAAATACTATACAACATAAAATCACATTTTTGACTGCACTGGGCCTTTAAAAATACATGATCTAGGATTGGCTGCCGGTGGCAGGTGGAGGGTGGCTGCTGCTGTCTAACTAGCGTCACAGTCTCACGTCAGAATTAGGCGTTCATCCTGTTTCTCAAATGTCAAATTTCAAAGTTGTTCCAAAGTCAAATTTATCGAAGTGTTTGAAGGTTACGTTTAGGCATTAACTCCTGAGAAAATCTTAAGGTTAGGCATTAACTCCGAATGGTTAAGGTAAGGGTTAAGGTGTGGGATAGGCTTAAAACACAAAATCTAAAAAACAACTTTCTCGCTGGATTCGAACATACGCACTTTTTGCACCAGAGGCAGATGCTTGTGCTATGCATAACCCGAAACCTATGCTCGAAGGTAGCAGTGCTCACTGTTGCCCCTAGTGGCTGGTTTTTACCTCATCTCCCGACGTTCTCCAGACGGATAGATGTCTAATTCTGACTTATTATCACAGTGGACCTGGCTGCCGTCCAACGTTCTCACCAGCCGTCTAAGCCTCTCTGCCTGCCCTGAAAATCTAGTAATGGTCTTTCTGCTTCTCGAGCTGACGCGGGGAGGAGGAGAAGGATGGTGAGTTGGCTTGTATCCAAGGCGACCGAGTGAAGGCTTTGAGCTCGGAGCAAAGGCACTGCTGCTCTGCACTGCCAGTATCCACATTACTTCAGATAGGGTCTGGGAGGAAGTTTGGGAGGTGGGGAATGGCTGGATGCAGGGCTTGGGTGAGGGAGAGGAGGGGTGGGTTCTGAGTGGAAACAGCCATCCAAAGGGCAGGAAGTGTTTCGTGCAGGCGACAGAAGCTGTGGCAAGGCGCAGGAGCTTTTATTGTTCACGCCCAGCCTCGCCTCCATCCGCCTCGTCTACCGTGACCCCCAAGGACCATCAATGCCAAGACAGCAGAGAGCCCACACCCGACCAAGGTGTGGCGAAGACAATCAAAGCACTACAATATCCAGTAGAAACACCCACCCAAACACCTATCTATCAAATACAATGTGCGGATAAACAGCATTCCATATATAGAAATGTATATTTTTAGGACAGTTTGGATCCAGGTATCTTTTCCTTGTTACAATGTGTTTAGAAGTTTTGAGGCTATGTGGGACATTTATAAATTTAAGCCTATATGTTTCTGAAATTACGATGGCAGACTCAAAGTGCTTTAGTCATGTACATTCTTAGATGTAGAAAATGCTAAAAAATGTCAAATGAACCATAACTTGCTTACAAATCTTGCACTTAATAGTATCTGGTTGACCTGTGGCAACATTCAGAAATCCTATACTTAGGGCTATACATTGCATACTGTGTATCAAAAGCGTGCAGAGAGTGCGTGAGCGGGTAATTTCAACGCCTCATTCGAGAGATTTTTCAAGGTAGCTACAGTACGGCATATGCAAGCTAAAAGCGAACTCATTAATTCAATTATGAGCCACCTGCTTATGCAAGAATCATGGCGAGTTATGAGATGAGGTGTACATCCCAACATATAAATGCCCGTATTCAAATGTCCGTGAAATATAGGAATTCTCTGTTTTTCATACATAGCTTCTGTTGGCTGTGTGCTTAGTCTTGGAGGAGGCCGGGGTGAGGAATGTGTTTCTAGTCAACTTGAGCTGCTTAATATTACAAGTGCTGCTCTCTCTCTTCGGTATCATAATGTAGGAGGTTTTTATCTTTGCCCTCTCTTCCTCTCTCCTTCCCTCTCTTCCTCTCTCTTTCCCTCTCATCCTCTCTCCCAATTGTTAAAGGTGCCGGTTAGATATCAACTTTTCTGAAACATTTCCAGAAAAAAGAAGCCCTCTTGATTTTTCCCCACAATAAAAGTATTATATAGGCTAATGGAGAATTCCAGGGTGTGGCCCGAAGGTGTTCCCGTACTAATAACCATATTATGTGTTTCATATTCCTAATAAAGATGCTCATCATCGCTAAGAATAAGGTCTTCAAGTCATTCAGTCTAGGCCATTTCCCATTGCAATAGATTAAAATAAATACAAAAGATTTACTGTGTTGTATATTACCAGAAAGGATTTTATTTATTTTAAACGCATGACTAGTCCTTGCTTAAAATGGTCTGACCAAGTCTTAAAAAAGGTTGGTGTAAAGAAGAGAAAGAAAACAAGTAGCAGGCTGTTTGTTTTCTTTATCCTCCATGCCTCATCTCTTCTTCAGGGATGGCTGAGCTTTCAGGCTCGGTTAAATTGTCCCCCAAGCCCCCCTTCTCCCTCAATACACCCCCACACTCCCTCAGCCCCAGCAGTCTTTCACCCTTAATCAGAAGCTGCGGCTCCCCATTGAACCCCCTCTCCTCCTCCCCCTCTCCCTTTTTCCTGCCACCAGCTCTCTCTCTCTCTTTTTTCTCTCCCTCCCTCCCCCCACCTCTCGCTTCCTCTACACCCCTGCAGTTAGCGTCTGCCAAAGGCCGCTTCTGTGTGTTCATCACTCAGCCGTACGCACTTAGCAACAAAAAGATGTGTGGTAATTTTCCCCCGTGCTGCCTGGCCCTCTGCGGGGGGCAGAGCCACTCACCCTAGCACATCGCCGCCGGTTTGAGCCCCATGTCACGCGTGACGGGTGCGGCAAGAGTGGCGGACTGCACCGCAGCCTGAGTGGCAGGCCGGGGGACCGGGGGTGAGGGGAGGAGGGAGAGGAGAGGGGGGGGAAGGGAGAGGGGAGGGGGGGGGGAAGGAGAGGGATGGAGAGGGCTGTGTAACCCGGGTAGCCCCGTGCATTTGTTAAATGGCTTCCTGTGGTATTGTCAGGCTGGATCCCGGGCTGCACCTGCTGTCATCTCTCCTCATTCCTTGTCTGGAGCTCTCTCTGCTTTCGGTCTCTCTCTCTCTTTCGGTCTCTCTCTCTCTCTTTCTGTCTCTCTCTCTCTCTCTCTCTCTCTCTCTCTCTCTCTCTCTCTCTCTCTCTCTCTCTCTCTCTCTCTCTCTCTCTCTCTCTCTCTTTCTGTCGTACGTCACACACACGCTCTAATGCACACCTGTAAACATAATACATACATATTCACTTTTGGGCACCACGATCTCTAAGCACACACACACACACACACACACACACACACACACGCAAACCCACACAAGCCCACACAAACCCACACTTATACCGCTAGCCAGCCTACAGTGCCAGCTCATCACTTCTCACACACATCAAGGCCACACACAGGAAAGAGGCATATTATATCCGAATTCTCGGAGGTAGAGGCTAAGTGAGGGGGGTAGGAGAGGAGTGCAGGTGCGAGGAACCTCCATCTCAATCTGATCAATGGCAATATTAATCGCGCCAGTCAGCCCCGCCGCCCTTCCGGCATTTGATTAAACCTGGAAAAATGGGCCTTAACCAATAAATCTGTTTTGTCAAAGGCGGCGCGTGGCATGAGAGCGAAATACGGGCAAGCCAAGGCCGTCAGAGGAGAGAGAGAGAGAGGGATGGAGGAGGAGAGAGTGAGAGAAGATGGAGGCGAGGGAGGGAGAGGGGGGATAGGAAGCTGACCTCCGCAGCATTTCTCGCCGATGAGCGGAGCCCTCCGGCGGAACAAAATCTTCACCTCCCCTTATTCCTGTGTCTCGTCTCTCTCTCTCTCTCTCTCTCTCTCTCTCTCTCTCTCTCTCTCTCTCTCTCTCTCTCTCTCTCTCTCTCTCTCTCTCTCTCTCCCTCTCTCTCTCTCTCTCTCTCTCTCTCTCTCTCTCTCTCTCTCTCTCTCTCTCTCTCTCTCTCTCTCTCTCTCTCTCTCTTTCTCTCTCTCTCTCTCTCTCTCTTATCTCTTTCTCTCTCTCTCTCCCCCCCTCCCGCTGTGTCTCCTGCCAGCAGCACCAGTAGATAGCAGAGTAATCCTATACAGCTCCAAGAGCCTCAGAGTGTGTGTGTGTGTGTGTGTGTGTGTGTGTGTGTGTATGTGTGTGTGTGTGTGTGTGTGCTGTCAGAATTCAATTACCCCAGAAGGAGGAGTTATCCTAGAGGGGAGGAGTTACCCTAGAGAGGAGGAGTTCATAGCCATCAGTTACACACAGAGCATGGGACCACAACTCAAAGTATAGCCAGCTAGTACCAGTATGTCACAATACAAACACATGCAGAGGCTTCACATAGTTCAATTTGGGGCCAAGTGAAAACATCATCCAAACACACAGCCATGCACTCACACTATAGAAATATAATTAGTAGAACAAGTTAAAGGGACATTTCACAAAATGGTTAAATGACCCTTTAAGCCCCCTCAGACCACAGCAATTTGACTGATTACCTAGAAGGCCGTAGTTTATTTCTATGGCTCCCTACCTCAGGTAAACACAACATACCAACACAAAAGACTTGATTAACTGATACCTGGTTTCATACATTAGGTCATGAACTTACACTGAAATCAGTGGCTGCCGATCTGTGCCGTTTAAGGGGAGGACGATAATTTTTTTATAACCACGGCTTATTTCTATTACAGCCTGTTGAATGACTGTCATTCATATTCCATTAACCAGCTCAATATAACATTGATATGGTTGTAGAGTGCACAGATTGAGAGAATTTTGAGTAATCACGTTATGACAGACGTTGACACATTCAATACCCATGCCTTGCACCTCTTACACTGCATCTAGCTGATCTAGGTGGCCTCCATTTCTTGGTGGCAAAAAAAGTTTCAATTGGACCAAATTCAGGTATGTTTATCCCTGTTTCGTTCCGTTTGCTTCCGTTTAAGAAGCGTTTCTCAAAGAATCGGTGAAGCAAATACAACCCTGAACACTTAAGTTCACTTTCATACGCCACCTATACGGCATGATCCTTCGATCATTTAGATAATTCCTTCTCACATCTACTCGCTCTCCTCCTCTCACCTTCCCTTAGCTTTGATGGACCTCAGTGCACAACACATCAACTGTCTGTGACCAGGCAAAAAAACCTTTCCAAGCCAAATCCTTATATCACGGCTGCCTATAACCACTACACACAACCAACATCGTACAGTCGTGGCCAGTCTAAAAAGTTTTGAGAATGACTCAAATATTAATTTTCACAAAGTCTGCTGCCTCAGTATTTATGATGGCAATTTGCATATACTCCAGAATGTTATGAAGAGTGATCAGATGAATTGCAATTAATTGCAAAGTCCCTCTTTGCTTGAAAATGAACTTAATCCCCCCAAAAAAATTCCACTGCATTTCAGCCCCTGCCACAAAAGGACCAGCTGACACTCATTTACATGTTAGTAAACCTTCCCTACAATCATGCCATACAGTTTCCACTTACACGCGGGCCCGGTAGCAATACATATTATAAAACGAAAAGCTTATCTTGACTTAGAAGAGTTCCAGTGTTGGATAGCCATAGTCAGCTAGGTAACATAGCATCTCTCTCTGTTTGATCCGGGTGTTTGAGTAGGATAAGCTTTCTCTTGCTTCTCCTTCATTTTTGAATAATTATTAATTTATTAAAAACTGTTTGCCTATTGTCTTTCTCTCTCTTTTGAGTCAACTTCTCACCACATTTTTATACACTGCAGTGCTAGCTAGCTGTAGCTTCTGCTTGAAGTACTAATTCATTCTCTGATCCTTTGATTGGGTGGACAACTTGTCCCAGTTCATGCTGCAAAATCTGATAGGTTGGAGGGCGTCCTCTCGGAAGTTATGATAATTACTTGTAAGTCTATGGAAGGTGGTGAGAACTACTCTGAGCCCTCTTAGGTTTTGTGTTGAAGTCAATGTACCCAGAGGAGGATGAAACTAGCTGTCCTCCGGCTACACTGGTGCAACCACTCTAGAGTGCTGTTGAGGCTACTGTGGGCCTTATTGCAAAACACTCTGTTTTAATTAATTGTGATCTGAATATATTTAGTATAGTTTTATCTTAAAAGGATAACTTCGTTAATGTTTGATAATTTTTATTTTTTATGAAATTCACTGAGGAGGTGGTCCTCCCCTTCCTCTTCCCCTAACTGAAATTAGCTAACAGGCTACATCTATATCTACATTCATTATACACCCAAACAGACACACACATTTCCCAAATGTGTTTAGAAACTCCCTGCCACAGTTGTGTGTGTGTGTGTGTGTGTATGTGTGGCTCTCTGATCTGTAAGCCCGTTCTGACTCATTTCCTGAGGCCAGCAGAAGAGAGAACAATAGACCACAGAATCATGCTTGAATTGTTTGCACAGGACTGTGTTGCGCTATCTCCTCCTCAATGAGGTTACATACAAACCACAGACAGACAGGACTCAAAATATGCTCTTTCAAGTGTTGGGTCAGGCCTCTTCACACAACTATAATACACCACACGCATGCATAAACATTATACTGTAACAGTGGAGGCTGCTGAGGGGAGGGCGGCTCATATATACATGGCTGGAGCGGAGCAAATGAATGGCATCAAAACCATTGATGTTTGATGTATTTAACTTCCAACAATTCCGCTCCAGCACGTTACCACGGGATCCGTCCTCCCCCAATTAAGGTGCCACCGACCTCCTGCTGTGCACTATACCATCACACAATATCTATATTATATGGTGGTTTTCACCAGTGCATTGGTTTGTTGGTGTTGTTGGTTTGGACAGAATGGTTGTGTCAGGGGGTGGTGGCAACAAGCCCAGTCCGTCCTCTAAAAATCCCCCGTCCCCGTCCCTGTCCTCTGTCCCTATTTAGCTTGGATGGCACCTTACCCCGGGGTCAGATTAACGCGTCGCACCCTGTTCCCTCTTCCTGCTCCTTATGTGGCAAATGGTGGATTTAGCAGAGCTTTATTATCCAGTGTCTCTGCCATATACCCATCAAACTCTTTTTTTCGTTTTTCTAAAATGTATTCTGATACATTTAGCTTGAGAAAATGTTCCAGTGGCCTGCTTAGAGGTTGCATTTAAAAAACTCTTGTGTTTCTCTCCAATGCTTAAAAGTACTGATATGCAGTGCTGTAACTGCTCGCGTTAGCTTTTGCTAGCCATTTAGCAATTCATCCAATTCATCCACTCAATCTCTTTCTTTCTCTCTCTTCTCTCTCTCTCTCTCTCTCCTCTCTCTCTCTACTCTCTCTCTACTCCTCTCTCTCTCTCTCTCTCTGTGTGTCTTTATGTACTGGCTGATTTTGTGGTTTTGCAGTTATGTGATGATTAAATTATTACACAACGACACAATGAAACAAACGGGCCAGCAGAATTTTCCTCGATTACCTCACAAGGTAACAGTAAAAAAGAGTAGCCCGGCCGAAAGGGGCCTCTCTCTCCCGATCCGACATGAATGTGTCTTTTCTTGCATAATCGAAGTAACTGTTGTCTGAGATTAGCCAATTACATTTGACTTCTTATACAGCATGGCGGCTGACACTGCAGCGGGTCAATTCCATGCCCGCCATACCACTGCCCACAACTGTTCAGGCTTGTATTGCAGTCAGGAGTGGCATAATTTTCTGAAGGCGCTGGAAATACAAAGTGGTTGTAATATATGCAGCCCGTAGAAGAGCTCACTTGGAAGACAGGCCTTTTGTGAGAAAGGAGAGGAGAGAGACAGTCCGTAGCTTCTCGAACACTAGTCTTCTCCTTAATTAAGCTGTGGAGCAGAAAAAGGCCACCAAAGTCCAAGGCTGATCCCTTATCAGCCGTCCTCGCTCGCCATTACCCACAATCCTCTCTGCTTCATTCTGGCCGTAGTGGGTGGCTGGATGCTCATAAGACAGAACAAGGTTATAAGCGTCCATTGCGTTCCATGTCCGAATTATATTATCGCTTAGAATGCATTGTGTATGTGGCAGTATAGACATCAGAGGGCAGACCATAGTGTGCAGGCGCTCTTATCCAGAAGCGGCTTACAGTAGTGAGTGCATACATTTTCATTTGTACTGTTTCCCCCTTGGAATTGAACCCACAACCCTGGCCTTGCATGTGCCCATGCTCTGCCAACTGAGCCACACTGGACAAAGTAACACTGAAGGAAACGGAGATGTGAAAGCCGTATCTAACATTCTGGGACCGATGTTATAGTCACAGCAAATGTATGAGAATAGAACAACAAAGTACATCTTTTTTACTAACTGTGGTTATATGACAAGGTTACATAGATTATATGACTAAAAATACATGTAAAATAACGTGACTTTGTTATTGGTATTCACGATCTAGCCTCGATGAAATGGTCTTCAAGTCCCCTTACAAGCATGGGCTTTCATCAGAATCACAGGGTCATGGTCATCTTGTATGGGAGAATACACACCGAGCCTGACTCAGCCTAGCTAACCTTGGATTCCCAGCTGTGTCCTAGCCTGGCGCCGGTGTTCGCCCCATCCCTCAGTGTCTCGCTGAACGAGCCGAACCAAGGATGATCGGAGGCGCGGGTGGAAAGAGGGATGAGGTAGAGGTCGAGGAGAGGGAGAAAGGGGCCTTGGCTGTAGGAGGTCGGAGGAGGGGTATCATGGACGCCCTGGCCTCGCATCTCAGCACTAGGTCAGCGCAGACAATAAGGACCTTTCGGCTCTCCACTGTATCAAAAACCCCCTTACCTCCATCCTTCCATCCCCCTGTCAGTGTCCAGGGCCAGATAATCATGAGTGTCAGGCGGGAATGGCTGGATGAGGCATTATTTGGTCAACCAATAGCAGTCTGCCACCATCAAGGTGCCGTGGTGGTTGATGGTGTAAATAAGCCATCTACCAGGAGAAAGGCCGGAGAGGGGGAGGAGTCAGTCGTCTCCCATCAGTGTACAAGAGAGATGGAGAGGGAAACCCTCCAAATGTCTGTCCAATTTGTTGAAAGAGTGTATGTCTGTGTGTGTGTGCTGTCTGTGTGTGTGTGTGTCTGTGTGTGTGCATGCGTGTGTGTGCGTGGCATATATGCATACAAGTGTTTGTGTACGTGTGTGCGTGCAAATGTTTGGATGTTCATGTTTGCATGCATGTATGTGCTCATGACCCATCCCATCTCTTAGCATGCAGTTCAGGTGAGTTAGCGAGAGAGAGAGAAGAGAGGGAGAGGAGAGAAGAGAGGAGAGGAGGGAAGGGGGGGGGGGGAAAGAAAGGAGAGGGAGAGGAAGAGAGGAGAGGGAGAGGAGAGAAGAGGGGGAGGGAAGAGGAGGGAGGAGGATCAGGGCCCTCTCTCTATTTGGGCGCAGTGCCACCCCAAGGTCTCTGCTACATGGACAGTTTCTTAATCCAAGCCCACACACACACACACCATCTCGCTCACACACACACACACACGCTGTTTAGCGCTGGCTGTGCTTGCAGTAGTTCAGAAATCTTCAATTAAACTGAGCTCGACCCAACACCTTCAACCCCCTCTGTGGAAGCAAAGGCACCCCCTATTGCCGAAATAAATGGTTCGCTTCCCCCTGCTGACATTCCGCTACAGTTTAGGACTTTCACCACTTTTACCTAACGGAGGGGGTTCCGTGATGAATAGGGCCCAGAGTTTTATCTGGTTGGGTCACATACTTTCTCACCAGGTCTAGTGATAAAGCTGGCTATTGTTGAACTGTTTCATATTAATATTGAGAAAATATGCTTGATAATAAGATTTGGAGCAATTATGTTTGCATAATTAATAAAAAATTTCGGAGAATTCGGGTTGACCATGGAAATACATTTTTTTCTAAGGTTAATCAGATTTGCTACAAATATTCAGATAACACAAAAAGAGAGTAGGCGTAAGGTTACGAACAAAGGTACATTCTGGGAAGAAAGCCGTCCGTTTTTCCAAGAAACATCAGTGAATTTGACATATTTTTGTTATCAGATATGAAATAGGTTTAGGTTGGGAACCTGAAATCATTTTTGATGAGATTATACGCAAATTATAATATTCCAAATCTCACATCTCTAGACACATGCTCGGTGTAGAAACGCATATTGTAACAACATCGAACGTACCTCAATGTCCAATGAAATTCATATGAAATACGTCAGAGTAATTTTGTTGGTGTGTTTTACATCACACATATACTATAAATGTTGTATGTAATATAATGTATAAGAACCATTCAGACAATCATAGTGGGAACAACCTTCTCTGTCTATACTAAATCAAACAAATAACATAGGCTACAGTTACTGCCTGGGCAGTCAATTCTATACAAGAGGGACAACACCTTGTTTGGGGTCTTCATGTGCTCTAGTTAGGTATATTCCCCCTTTGTTCTAGCTCTACAGGCAACCACGTACACTACCGTTCAAAAGTTTGGGGTCACTTAGAAATGTCTTGTTTTCGAAAGAAAAGCAATTTTTCGGTCCATTAAAATAACATAGAATTGATCACGATCTACAGTGTAGACATTGTTAATGTTGTAAATAGCTATTGTAGCTGGAAGCGGCAGAATTTTAATGGACTATCTACATAGGCGTACAGAGGCCCATTATCAGCAACCATCAGTCCTGTGTTCCAATGGCACGTTGTGTTTGCTAATCCAAGTATCTCATTTTAAAAGGCTAATTGAGCATTAGAAAGCCCTTTTGCAATTATATTAGCACAGCTGAAAACTGTTGTGCTGATTAAAAAGCAATAAAAATGGCCTTCTTGAGACTAGTTGAGTATCTGGAGCATCAGCAATTGTGGAGTTCGATTACAGGCTCCAAATGGCCCAGAAACAAATAACTTTCTTCTGAAGCTCGTCAGTCTATTCTTGTTCTGAGAAATGAAGGCTGTTTAATGCGATGTCAAGAAACTGAAGAGTCGTACAATGCTTGTACTACTCCCTTCACAGAACAGCGCATACTGGCTCTAACTTCAGAATAGAAAGAGGGTGGGAGGCCCCGGTGCACTGAGCAAGAGGACAAATACATTAGAGTGTCTAGTTTGAGAAACAGGCGCCTCACAGGTCCTCAACTGGCAGCTTCATTAACTAGTACCCGCAAAACACCAGTCTCACGTCAACAGTGAAGAGGCGACTCCGGGATGCTGACCTCTACAGAGTTGCAAATAAAAAGCCATATCTCAGACTGCCCATCTTAATCTTTTCTTTTTGCTGGCCAGTCTGAGATGTAGCTTGCTTTGCAACTCTGCCTAAAAATCAGCATCCCAAATCTCTTCACTGTTGATGTTGAACGGTGTTTAGGCTCGCTAGTACGTATGTATATTCCATTAAAAATCAGTTGTTTCCAGCTACCAATAGCCATTTACAACATTAACAATGTCTGCTGTATTTCTGATCAATATAATGTTATTTAACGGACAAAAAAAATACTTTTCTTTCCAAAACAAGGACATTTCTAAGTGACCCCAAACTTTTGAGCGGTAGTGTAAATGTTAAAGCGTTAGGCAAATGTACAAATCATTAGCAGCCAATCTGATTCACAATCCCTCCATGCTTTAACCGGGTTTAACCAGGTGGCTAAATAAAGTTTAAATAAATACGTATCGTATCCACAGCATGGATGTAGTATAATATCTAAGGCCATGGGATCTTCAATTCATAGTGTAATGACATTAGAAATGAAATAGACAATACATTGAACACAAAGGAACAAGTGCCTAAAGGAGGCGTATTTCTAGTGATGTATTGTCGATATTGAAGCCTCACAGTCTTTTTCCTTTAGGCTCTTTATTACTAGGCAACACAATTTCAAACAAACAGAAGGGGGCGTAAGTGGGAGTATAAGGACACATACAGCTAATGTGTAAACATAAAACCCTCAAACATACCCCTTCCTTTCTCCTTCAGTCACACAAAAAGGCCTGATGGGAGCTTACGATACCAACGATCACTCACATGCCTCATTCAGCCCCGTTAGCATGGCTACTGGGGCCTTTACCTGGCTGTGTCTTGGGTTTCCTCTCTCTCTCTCTCTCTCTCTCTCTCTCTCTCTCTCTTTCTCCTCTCCCTCCCTCCCTCTCTCTCTCGCTCCCTCCCTCTCTACTCTGTCTGCCCTTGCCTCTGTTTCCACAGCGATAATTGAAGCCATCAAAGCGCCAGCGTGTCCCATCCTCCCGTTTCCAAGGTGAGAGTTGGGCCGCACGCGTCGAGAGGAGCGCCACGGGCCGCCCGCTACCCCGCCCGCGTATCGCCTTTTAAACGACAACACTAAAAGAGAGGAGCATGGGAGGAGGGAGGAGGAGAGGGTTGGTCTTGGTAGACAGCACAGTGTGACGCGTGGTCTGATGTCTGATACCAGCCAGTCAGACTGCTAATCTAGGGCCATAGAGACACAGTGTTGTTTGGTCCTCCAGTTTGGTAAGCTTTGTGTCTGTAGTTTTGCTAATAAATAAGCTTTGTGTCTGTTGTTTTGGGATAAATAAGCTTTGTGTCTGTTGTTTTGGTGATAAATAAGCTTTGTGTCTGTTGTTTTGGTGATAAATAAGCTTTGTGGCTGTTGTTTTGGTGATAAATAGGACATTGGGGAGGAAAGGAACAGTGTCTTGGGACTGAGATACAACAGGCTTAGATACACTTTAATCAGCAAAAATCCTTCATACTTTTTACCTTTCTTTATTCTCTGTCTCTCTCACTCCACACACACACAAATATCTTCTCTCGGTCACACACACATACAAACACACTGTCTCTGTGTGTGTGTGTGTGTGTGTGTGTGTGTGTGTGTTTGTGCTCTCTCTCTCTCTTATCATATGCAGCACACCACCTGGCTGTTACAGCAGTAACCCTGGCTGCGGTGCCTTTGGCGCCCCTGCTCCCGTTACCTGGTTGCCGGGGTAGGGGGTGTGAGAGGAGGGTTACTGTGAACAGGTGCAGGGGTGCAGATGTACGGCTGCCTGTAGGAGCGTGCCCAAATGAGCTCGTCGGCGGCCCTCTGGAGTGTTGCCAGATTCAGGAAAGCAGAGGGGAACTACACAGGGTCAACACCACCTCTCACCCAGTCACGGACAGTGTACGACAGACCTGGCAACCCTCACACACTGGAGAGTCCAGGTGCGTGACATGTGATGGTTCCTGGCGGTATGACATCACAGTCCTTAAGAAGACACAGTACCATGGTTTGTAATCAGGACCGCACTGTCACGCCTGGCTCTGGGGACACTGTTATGTTGAGCCAGGGTTTGTGTAGATTTCTGTGTTGTAGTTCTAGGTGTTTAATTTCTATGTGGGCAGTGTGGTTCTCAATCAAGCAGCTAGTGTCAGTGTGGCTGGTTTCTTGATTGACACATTTAAACAGGCTGTTTTCCCACAGTAGTTGTGGGATCTTGTTTTCTAGTTGGTTTTGTGTTAGGCCGTGAACTGTCACGTTATCGGTTTTGTTTATTTTGTTCATATATTTCTCGCTAAATAAAGAGTATGTTTGCCTGCAACGCTTTGCGCCTTGGTCCTCCTCTGTTCCCGGCGAGCGTGACACACACACACAAACTTCCACCCAGTGCAGAATCGTTCATTTAGCACGGTAAAAAGTTTTATACTGTCTCAGACTCACTACTCCCTCTTTATTTTCGCGATCATCCTCTTATCCATTTTGATGTATGTTGGGTCCATGCGTTTAGGCTGAGGGAAAATTGGTTGTCATGGAGCCTTTCATGACTATTGATTTCCTGCTTCCTGCTTGATCGGCCAATTGGGGGTTTTCAGTGGACATCTATCTAATGTCGATCGATGATTGTTAAGGATCCCGTATGTAGTCATGATAGAATAGATTCATTGTTGATGTAAAAATAGGGGATGTTTTTGATAAACAAACATTTAAATGTTGAGGTTTGTGAAAGCCATTGCCAAAATATATTTCAATCGCATTTGTGGTCTAGTTAATCCAAGCTTTATGTAAATCCATCGAGTTAAGATATCCTCTTCTCAATTAAAAAACTGTTTAAAAAAATCTAAATCAACCTATTTATAGTATGCACACATTAAATTAAATTAAATCCAATCCAGTCATTTAATATTATTAGGATAGATATTATTCAACCTTTTGTTTTTTGGTTATTAATACTGTCTTTCACCCACATTGCACATATCTACCGTCCTTGCATGTCTCCTTACATTTGTCCTTTATCTCTCAACAGAACATTAGTTCATTTCTAGTATACAGTGCCTTGCAAAAGTATTCATCCCCCTTGCATTTTTCCTATTTTGTTGCATTACAACCTGTATTTAAATGGATTTAATTTGGATTTCATGTAATGGACATACACAAAATAGTCCAAATTGGTGAAGTGAAATTAAAAACATAACTTGTTTCAAAACATTCTAAAAAATAAAAAACGGAAAAGTGGTGCGTGCATATGTATTCACCCCCTTTGCTATGAAGCCCCTAAATAAGATCTGGTTGCAACCAATTACCCTCAGAAGTCATATAATTAGTTAAATAAAGTCCCACCTGTGTGCAATCTAAGTGTCACATGTCTCAGTATATATACACCTGTTCTGAAAGGCCCCAAAGTCTGCAACACCACTAAGCAAGGGCACCACCAAGCAAACAGCACCATAAAGACCAAGAGCTCTTCAAACAGGTCAAGACAAAGTTGTGGGAAGTACAGATCAGGGTTAGGTTATAAAAAAATATCAGAAACTTTGAAATCCCACGGGAACACCATTATATCCATTATTAAAAAAATGGAAAGAATATGGCACCACAACAAATCTGCCAAGAGAGACGCCCACCAAAACTCACGGACCAGGCAAGGAGGGCATTAATCAGAGAGGCAACAAAGAGACCAAAAGTTAACCCTGAAGGAGCTGCAAAAGCTCCACAGCGGAAGATTGGAGTGTCTGTCCATAGGACCACTTAATACCGTACACTCCACAGAGCTGGGCTTTACGGAAGAGTGGCCAGAAAAAAGCCATTGCTTAAAGAAAAAATAACAAACACGTTTGGTGTTTGCCAATGGCATGTGGGAGACTCCTATACATATGGAAAAGGTACTCTGGTCAGATGAGACTAAAATTGGGCTTTTTTGGCCATCAAGGAAAATGCTATGTCTGGCGCAAATCCACACCCTCATCACCCAGAGAACACCATCTCCACATGAGCATGGTGGTGGCAGCATCATGCTGTGGAATGTTTTTCATCAGCAGGGACTGGGAAACTGGTCAGAATTGAAGGAATGATGGATGGCGCTAAATACAGGAAAATTTCTTGGGGAAACCTGTTTCAGTCTTCCAAAATTTGAGACTCTGACAGAGGTTCACCTTCCACAGGAACAATGACCCTAAGCATACTGCTAAAGTAACTCTCAAGTGGTTTTTAAGGGGAAACGTTTAAATGTCTTGAATGGCTAGTCAAAGCCCAGACCCCAATCCAATTTAGAATCTGTGGTATGACTTAAAGATTGCTGTACACCAAGCAGGAACCCATCCAACTTGGGAGCTGGAGCAGTTTTGCCTTGAAATGGGAAAAATCCCAGTGGCTAGATGTGCCAAGCTTATAGAGACATACCCCTAAAGAGACTTGCAGCTGTAATTGCTGCAAAAGGTGGCCTCTACAAATAAGTGACTTTTAGGGGGTGAATATTTATGCTCGCTTCAAGTTTTCTGTTTTTTTGTCTTATTTCTTGTTTGTTCCACCAAAAAAAGATTTTGCATCTTCAAGGTGGTAGGCATGTTCTGTAAATCAAATGATACAAACCCCCCAAAAATCAATTTTAATTCCAGGTTGTAAGGCAAACAAAATAGGAAAAATGCCAAAGGGGTAAATGCTTTGCAGCTGTACCTCCACTATAAGGAAAAGGAAGATGCCTGTATAACCTATCCACACAAAGTTCAATTTCAGCTTCAAGTGCAGGTTTAAGTTCAGGTTCAGGTTTAGGTTTATCCCATTGATGTCCTTACCATTGATTAGAAAAAGGTCCAAAAAATACACAAATCCAGTCTAAATATACGGATAATGCATCAGGACATCGTAACGGTCTTTCTACTGTATTGTTAAACAGTCAGTCACAACCAGCTCCTAATAGAGGAGAGACCTTGTGTAATTAGTCACCCCCCCCTTCTGCCATGCACACCTGTCTCTCAGAAGCCCCCTGCTTCCCCCTCTCATTTCCTCTCTCCATCCCCTCCATCCCTCCCCCCTTCTGCTTGCTCCCCTGACTGGTGGCCGTCTGCCGTCCCTGGCGCAGTGCCCCGGTGGTGGCGTGCGGCGTGTGTGGTGGCGGCGTGTCCCCTGTGTACTTTACCTGGGGAGGTCATTATGGTGATGAGCAGAGCGGCGTGGCCCTGGCTAACACTGCCGTATCTAACACCAAGACAGCCTGCCAGGGCAGCAGGGTCTCCAATCGGGTGGGTTTGTCTTTCTCTCTCTTTCTCTACCTCTCTTCCCCCAGTCTCCCTCTCTATCTCTCGCCATCTCCTGCTCCTTTCTTTCCCCCCTCCTCTCCATCTCTCTTTCTTTTCCCATCCCCCCTTTCTCTGTCTCCATCCTTCTCTTCCCCGTTGAGCCACTCACTGAGCTGTGTCTTCACTATCCCAATCCTAACTGTTACTTCCCCTCCTCTGTCGATCCTGCCTCTCTCACCCTAGTCTAACGAGTGTGTGTGAGTGTGATGTGTGCGTGTGTGTGTGTGTGTGCTCCTCTCTCTTTTCTCTCTCTGAGGCATAGGAAAAGAGGTGCAATGAATCTGATTTCTTTCTAAGTCTATCCTTAAAGAGAAATGGTATCAAGTGCCTCGGAAACGCCAGGTAAACTGCCGTATAGAGGCTTAACATAGAGAGAGAGAGAGAGAGAGAGAGAGAGAGAGAGAGAAAGAGAGAGAGAGAGAGAGAGAGAGAGAGAGAGAGAGAGAGAGAGAAAAAGAGGAAGAGAGAGAGAGAGAGAATAAGGAGGGTCTCATCGCTGAAGGTTTGTGGCTCGGTGAGAGAGGGAAGGAGTAGAGGAGGTGAGAGGCACTCTCCCACTCTGAATGAGGAGAATTACACGCTCTGGCAGGCCACTGAGTCAACAATGGAATGAATTAAACCACAGCGGTAGGCTACCCACCTGGGATTTAAAATGTAGCATCAAAAGAATAACACATTAATCAGCATTATGGCTAATATATGTACAACAATATCTCCATTTGTTATTCTCGTGGTGATCATATGATTGTGGGTGTAATTAATCATGCTTTTCATTAACAATTCATAAGCATTTTCACTAATATCATAATTAGTATTATAATATTCTATAGGATTGTTCCTGTTGTTTTAATGTATACCAGCCCAGGATGTGGTTAGTGGTTCTACAGCCGCCCGGCCAACCGTGCGGTGGGGGAGTGATAACCTTTGTCTCAAGGGACGGCAAGAGATATACGAGCTGGGCTGAGCGGTGGAGGGTTATACTCGGTGGTCCTCCGCCGTGTGAGATGGATGGAGGGAGGGGGGGGAAAGCGGGAGGGAAGAGGGAGGGGAGGGGATGGGGAAAAAAAGCCCATGACCGTAGAATAATTTCAGCCTCTCTCTTTCCCCAGGGACCTCACGCTGTCTGAGCTCAGAG
This sequence comes from Coregonus clupeaformis, assembly GCF_020615455.1. Lineage (NCBI taxonomy): Eukaryota > Metazoa > Chordata > Actinopteri > Salmoniformes > Salmonidae > Coregonus > Coregonus clupeaformis. The sequence goes on from NW_025533851.1 coordinate 309,097, forward strand.
ACAACTCCCCTCCCTCCCTCCCTCCCTCCCCTCCCTCCCTCCCTCCCCCCCCCCTCCCTCCCTCCTCCCTCCCTCCCTTCCTTCCTTCCTTCCTTCTTCCTCCCTCCCTCCCTTCCTTCCTTCCTTCCTTCCTTCCTTCCTCACTTCTCTCCTCCTTTCTCTCGTCCTCCTTTCCCTCCCTCGCTCTAGCGCCCTTCCCTCCCCTCTGTCTCCCCCTCCTCCGCCTCCTCCAATCCCCCTAACTGCCTGCTGAAGCCGGATGTCTCTTCTTCTATGGTGTAGGGGAAAAGAGAAGAAAGAAAAGAGAGATGAGAGAGAGAAAGAAAAGAGAGAGAGAGAGAGAGAGAGAGAGAGAGAGAGAGAGAGAGAGAGAGAGAGAGAGAGAGAGAGAGAGAGAGAGAGAGAGAGAAGGAGCAAGACTCCGTCTCCTATGTGCTGCGGCTAAGTGCTGCAGCTAAATCATCCCTGCATTAGGAATATGGGCAGTTAGCACTGTTTGGCCATCCTTCCAGCACACACACACACACACACACATACAGAGAGACATACACACACACAAATATTACGTTCAGTTTTCCTTTTTAATCTTTCTCAGCATAAATTATAAAAAGGTAATATGTATGTCTACAGTTTGCATGTTGAATGTGTGTGTGTTTGTGTGTGTGTATGAGAGTGTTTTTTTTACTGGCTTTCCATTTGTCGCTCTGTCTGTTTGTGTAAATTATGGTTTTCAGTCTGTGTGTGTGTGTGTGTGTGTGTTTATATAATATGCTGTGTATGTGGCTATACCATATTACCTCATTTAAACACAGGTGGATGCGGAGGAGGGTGATATCCTGAGCCTGTAAAAGTCTACGCTTTCTCGTTAGGTGGGAAGGTAAAATTACTGTATGTATAACAATATTTCCACCCTAAAAATTGACTACAAACACAAAACCACAAACTATCAACATCGAAGATCAAATTCAAATCATGATAAAACGCGTTGCCATGTATCACTGCACAAACACACCCACGTCCATAAAAAACCTTCAGGCATTCAGATGCAAAAAGAAAGAGACCTGGCAACGTCGCCGTTCCACCTTAAGAAGGTACCTTAAAAGATTATCTCGGTTATTTCACTGCCACTGAGCCGGCACTAGTCAGCGCCAGGCAGATATTGAAGAGCAGGCGGGGCCGCGGAGATCTATTAGAAATTCCCATCTAGTGCCTCATACATATTGATTTCTGACACCAAGCAGCAATGAAAGCCCCCATGGGAATAATATGTTTTGGGGTTTGCAGTGGGGAGGTCACAGAGTGCATAAAGATTAGCTGCACAGACCTCTGTCAGTCCAGGTCTATCCAACGCATGGATGGCAGTGTGTGTGTGTGGGAGACAAATTCCATAAACACACACACATTTTACTTATATACATATATATATACACACACACACACATACATTCTATATAAACATACACACACACACATAGGTATACACACATATAGACACATAAATGTATGCGCACATACAAACACACACACATATACACATTCGTATATACATTTATATTATATTATTATACATATAGCTATATACACAGAGGTCTATTTCTTTGTTAAGTATCTATGGTGGTCTCTGCAATTCCAAAACTTAGAAGCATAATACATTATGTTTGTATGTCTTATGTCATAGATGCACTGAGGCCTTGGGAGATGTAGAATATTGACATAATACTGTCTATTAGATATATGTGACATGATTTAAGATCTCACTTAAAAGCAACCTTGAGACCACAAAGAAACCACTATTCTGTGTATAAATCACAATAGCAGCAGTCATACAACAGTTGTAGCTGTGTGACTGTTTTCGGCTAACCACCAACACAGCAACAGTTGTAGATTGGTGACTGTTTAAAGCTAACCACCAACACAGCAACAGTTGTAGATAGGTGACTGTTTACAGCTAACCACCAACACAGCAACAGTTGTAGATAGGTGACTGTTTAAAGCTAACCACCAACACAGCAACAGTTGTAGATAGGTGACTGTTTAAAGCTAACCACCAACACAGCAACAGTTGTAGATAGGTGACTGTTTAAAGCTAACCACCAACACAGCAACAGTTGTAGATAGGTGACTGTTTAAAGCTAACCACCAACACAGCAACAGTTGTAGATAGGTGACTGTTTAAAGCTAACCACCAACACAGCAACAGTTGTAGATAGGTGACTGTTTACAGCTAACCACCAACACAGCAACAGTTGTAGATAGGTGACTGTTTAAAGCTAACCACCAACACAGCAACAGTTGTAGATAGGTGACTGTTTAAAGCTAACCACCAACACAGCAACAGTTGTAGATAGGTGACTGTTTGAAGCTAACCACCAACACAGCAACAGTTGTAGATAGGTGACTGTTTACAGCTAACCACCAACACAGCAACAGTTGTAGATAGGTGACTGTTTAAAGCTAACCACCAACACAGCAACAGTTGTAGATAGGTGACTGTTTAAAGCTAACCACCAACACAGCAACAGTTGTAGATAGGTGACTGTTTAAAGCTAAGCACCACCACAACAACAGATGTAGATAGGTGACTGTTTAAAGCTAACCACCAACACAGCAACAGTTGTAGATAGGTGACTGTTTAAAGCTAACCACCAACACAGCAACAGTTGTAGATAGGTGACTGTTTAAAGCTAACCACCAACACAGCAACAGTTGTAGATAGGTGACTGTTTAAAGCTAAGCACCACCACAACAACAGATGTAGATAGGTGACTGTTTAACTAACCACCAACACAGCAACAGTTGTAGATAGGTGACTGTTTAAAGCTAACCACCAACACAGCAACAGTTGTAGATAGGTGACTGTTTAAAGCTAAGCACCACCACAACAACAGATGTAGATAGGTGACTGTTTAAAGCTAACCACCAACACAGCAACAGTTGTAGATAGGTGACTGTTTAAAGCTAACCACCAACACAGCAACAGTTGTAATAGGTGACTGTTTAAAGCTAAGCACCACCACAACAACAGATGTAGATAGGTGACTGTTTACAGCTAACCACCACCACAACAACAGATGTAGCTAGGTGACTGTTTACAGCTAACCACCCCCACAGTGCTAACACAATAGAGCCGTCGTTCAATAATATCTGTTTCTGGATAGAAGGTGGACCAGGTGACATATCAGTCTTGTTTTGTTTACTCCCCCTCCTCCTCTTTCCCTCCTTGTCTTCTTCCCCTCTAGCGTTTTGCAGTCTTTTCTGTGTGTGTGTGTGTGTGTGAGTGGGTCTGATGAGCTTGTCCAGGTTAAAGGGTAATTACTTCAAAAGGGGATCTCTGACTGCCGAGAGCCAGGCTGGCGACCGGAGGGGGACTTAACTCCTCGCCTGAGAGCACTTAACACAGCCTCACCCCTCCTCACCCCTCAGCCTTCCCCACCTCTCACCTCTCCTCTCCTCTGATTGCCCGCATACCCAATGACATCGCCACCCCCTGCTGTTGATTTTCTTACTTTTTCCTCCTTTTCCTCCCTTCTTCCAAGCACCCACTCTGCAGCCCTCTCCACAAATTACAACAGCTCTGGGTTTAGGGGCAATTTGACCAAATGCAGGGCCCCCGCAAAATGAGGATGGGAAGTAGTGGTGGTGGAGTGGGGTACGGGGAGTAGCTGAAGTGGGGGGCCGAGGGGGTCTGGAATTAATTACCAATTAATTGGTTAAAGCACCGCACCACTGTGGTAAACACCAGACCTAAATGAGGATTATCCAATTTTGTGGGGTGGGGAGAGGGGAAGAAGGGGGTGGTATGTTGATTCCACAAAAATAGTATTCAGCTCACAAGAGATAACAGCCCCACGTTTGCGTTGGCAATTGTCTGCTCGAAATCTATTATTTTCAGGCCAAAGGTTGGGGAGAAGTACTGGTAAAATAGGACTTTCTGGAGATATAGTCAATGCACACAGTTGTTGAATTGCTCACTTATTGAGTGAGAAGGGGAAAACAAGATTTCCTGGCTGATGACATTTCTTCATTTAAAAAAGACATACAAACAACTACAGCGACAGTTTACATTGTACATATGCTATCCGATCTCTCCCACTTTCCCTCCAGTTTCTAACAAGACATTTTGACATATTCCACCATAAGCGAGGGAGGAGAAAGAGAAAATGAAGATACAGTGCGATGAGACAGGTGGAAAATTATTCAGAATCCTCTGATGAATTCTAATTCAAGGCGTACAGCTTCGGGGTACATTTCAACCAATTTCGATCAAGCGGATGTGATCTACCATATGTCATAGTGAATGCTAATTGGTCAAGATTCCAGAAGACCTCGCCACTGAGCCATATAGCGAGGATCTAAGGAGAGCATTGGTGCTCCAGGAAATACCTGACGCCACAATCTATCAGCTGCTGAATGGTAGGCCTTAGGTTCAGATTGGAGTACATTTCAGAACGCATTCCATTTCAGACTGTATACCATTTCAGACTGTATTCCATTTTGGACTGAGTTCCAATTTAGACTGTATTGCATTTCAGACTGTATTCAAACTATTTCATTTCAGACTGTATTCCATTTTAGGACTGTATTCCAATTTAGACTGTATTCCATTTCAGACTATTCTATTTCAGACTGTATTCCATTTCAGACTGTATTCAAACTATTTCATTTCAGACTATATTCCATTTCAGACCGTATTCAAACTATTTCATTTCAGACTGTATTCCATTTGAGACTGTATTCCATTTTAGGACTGTATTCCAATTTAGACTGTATTCCATTTAAGACTGTATTCCATTTCAGACTGTATTCAAACTATTTCATTTCAGACTAGGTGGTAGAAGGATTACTGTTATACTATTCCAGGTATTCCTTAAAGAGGTAGGGTTTCAAGTGTCTCGGAAGTTGGTCGTGGGGAGCTTGTTCCACCATTGGGGTGCCAGTGCAGCGAATAGCTTTGACTGGACTGAGCGGGAACTGTGCTTCCGTAGAGGTAGGGGGCTAGCAGGCCAGAGGTGGATGAGCGTAGTGCCCTCGTTTGGAGTGTAGGATCAGAGCCTGAAGGTAAGGAGGTGCCGTTCCCCTCACAGCTCCGTGGGCAAGCACCATGGTTTTGTAGTAGATGCGAGCTTCAACTGGAAGCCAGTGGAGTGTGCGGAGAGCGGGGTGACATGGAGAACTTGGGAAGGTTAACACCAGATGGGCTGCAGCATTCTGGATAAGTTGTAGGGGTTTAATGGCACAGGCAGGGAGCCCAGCCAACAGCGAGTTGCAGTAATCCAGGCGAGAGATGACAAGTGCCTGGATTAGGACCTGTGCTGCTTCCTGTGTAAGGTAGGGTCGTGTCTCTGCGAATGTTGTAGAGCATGAACCTGCAAGATCGGGTCACCGCTTTGATGTTAGCAGAGGGCGACAGGGTGTTGTCCAGGGTCACGCAAAGGTTCCTTGCACTCTGGGAGGAGGACACAATGGAGTTGTCAACCGTGATGGCGAGATCATGGGCGGGCAGTCCTTCCGGGAGGAATAGCAGCTCCGTCTTGTCGAGGTTCAGCATGGGTGGTGATCCGACATCCACACTGATATGTCCGCCAGACATGCAGAGATGTGATTACGCCACCTGGTTATCAGAAGGGGGAAAGGATAGCATTAATTGTGTGTCGTCTGCGTAGCACGATAGGAGAGACCATGTGAGGATATGACAGAGCCAAGTGACTTGGTGTATAGAGAGAATAGGAGAGGGCCTAGAACCGAGCCCTGGGGGACACCAGTGGTGAGAGCACGTGGTGCGGAGACAGATTCTCGCCACACCACCTGGTAGGAGCGACCTGTCCCGGTAGGGACGCCAATCCAAGAGTGAGCAGCGCCGGACATGCCCAACTCGGAGAGGGTGGAGAGGAGCATCTGATGGTTCACAGTATCAAAGGCAGCAGATAGTCTAGGGATAAGAGCAGAGGAGAGAGAGTTAACTTTAGCAGTGCGGAGAGCCTCCGTGACACAGAGAAGAGCAGTCTCAGTTGAATGACCAGTCTTGAAACCTGACTGGTTTGGATCAAGAAGGTCATTCTGAGAGAGATGGCAGGAGAGTTGGCTAGAGGCGGCACACTCAAGAGTTTTGGAGAGAAAAGAAAAAAGGGATACTGGTCTGTAGTTGTTGACGTCGGAGGGATCGAGTGTAGGTTTTTGAGGAGGGGTGCAACTCTCGCTCTCTTGAAGACGGAAGGGACATAGCCAGCGTTCAACGATGAGTTGATGAGCGGGGTGAGGTAAGGGAGAAGGTCTCGGAAATGGTCTGGAGAAGAGAGGAGGGGATAGGGTCAAGTGGGCAGGTTGTTGGGCAGCCGGCCGTCACAAGTCGCAAGATTTCATCTGGAGAGAGAGGGGAGAAAGAAGTCAAAGCATAGGGTAGGGCAGTGTGAGCAGGACCAGCGGTGTCATTTGACTTAATAAATGAGGATCGGATGTCGTCAGCCTTCTTTTCAAAATGGTTGGCGAAGTCATCCACAGAGAGGGAGGAGGGAGGGGGGAGGAGGAGGAGGAGGGAGGATTCAGCAGGGAGGAGAAGGTGGCAAAGAGCTTCCTAGGGTTAGAGGCAGAGGCTTGAAATTTAGAGTGGTAGAAAGTGGCTTTAGCAGCAGAAACAGAGGAAGAAAATGTAGAGAGGAGGGGAGTGAAAAGATGACAGGTCCGCGGGGAGTCTAGTTTTCCTCCATTTCCGTCTCGGCTGCCTGGAACCCTGTTCTGTGAGCTCGCAGTGAGTCGTCAAGCCACGGGCAGAGGGAGGACCCGAGCCGGCCGGGAGGGTAGGGGACATAGAGAGTCAAAAGATGCAGAAAGGGGAGAGAGGGGGTTGGTGGCAAATCGGAGATCGGAGGGAGAAGGATTTGCAGAGGGAAGAGATGATAGGATGGAAGAGGAGAGAGTAGCGGGGGAGAGAGAGAGCAAAGGTTGTGCGGCACATTACCATCTGAGTAGGGGCAGAGTGAGTAGTGTTGGAGGAGAGCGAGAGAGAAAAGGATACAAAGTAGTGGTCGGAGACTTGGAGGAGTTGCAGTGAGATTAGTAGAAGAACAGCATCTAGAAAAGATGAGGTCAAGCGTATTGCCTGCCTTGTGAGTAGGGGGGACGGTGAGAGAGTGAGGTCAAAAAGGAAAGGAGTGGAAAGAAGGAGGCAGAGAGAAATGAGTCAAAGGCAGACGTAGGAAGGTTAAAGTCACCCAGAACTGTGAGGGTGAGCCATCCTCAGGAAAGGAACTTATCAAGGCGTCAAGCTCATTGATGAACTCTCCAAGGAACCTGGAGGGCGATAAGTGATACAAATGTTAAGCTTGATGGGCTAGTGACTGTGACAGCATGGAATTCAAATGAGGAGATAAACAGATGGGTCAGGGGAAAAGAGAGAATGTCCACTTGGGAGAGATGAGGATTCCTGTGCCACCGCCGCGCTGACCAGATGCTCTCGGGGTATGCGAGAACACATGATCAGATGAGGAAAGAGCAGTAGGAGTAGCAGTGTTTTCTGTGGTAATCCATGTTTCCGTCAGCGCCAAAAGTCGAAGGACTGGAGGGGTAGCATAGACTGAGATGAACTCTGCCTTGTTGGCCGCAGAGCGGCAGTTCCAGAGGCTGCCGGAGACCAGGAACTCCCGTGGGTCGTGCGGCGCAGGACCACCAGATTATAGTATAGAATAGCGCCTGAGAAGATGGCTGCCGTTTTTACAGCCCTCTAACCAATTGTACTATTATGTGTGTTTTTCCGCGTTATTTGTAATTTATTCTGTACATAATTTTTTGCCATCGTCTCTTATAACCAAAAAGAGCTTCTGGATATCAGGACAGCGTTACTCACCTCGTATTGGACGAAGATGTTTTCTTCAGCGAGTCGGGCGCAAAGGATATCCTACAGACACCCGACAAGGCCCAAATCCCTGTCATTCGCAGGTGAAAGAGGCGGAGATATCGTGAGCGTGGGTCGGGGTGCCTTTGAGGATCCGGCGGCGAGCGAGTAAACTGCCTCCACCATCAAACCTATTAGCCAATGTTCAATCATTTGAGAATAAATTGGATGACCTAAGATTACAGTTATCTTACCAGCGGGACATTAAAAAACTGTAATATCTTATGTTTCACGAGTCGTGGCTGAGCGGCGACATGGACAACATACAGCTAGCGGGCTATACGCTACATCGGCGGATAAACGGCTGACTCCGGTAAACAAGGGTGGCGGTCTGTGTATATTTGTAAACAACAGCTGGTGCACAAAATCAAATACTAAGGAAGTCTCAAGGTTTTGCTCGCCTGAGGTAGATATCTTATGATAAGCTGTAGACCACACTATTTACCAAGAGAGTTTTCATCTATATTTTTCATAGCTGTCTATTTACCACCACAAACCAATGCTGGCATTAAGATTGCACTGAATGAGCTGTATAAGGCCATAAGTGAACAGGAAAACGCTCATCCAGAGGCCAGTGCTCCTAGTGGCTGGGGACTTTAATGCAGGGAAACTTAAATCCGTTCTACCTCATTTCTACCAGCATGTTAAATGTGCAACCAGAGGAAAAAAAACTCTGGACCACCTTTACTCCACACACAAGAGACGCATACAAAGCTCTCCCTCGCCCTCCATTTGGCAAATCTGACCATAACTCTATCCTCCTGATTCCTGCTTATAAGCAAACACTAAAGCAGGAAGCACCAGTGACTCGGTTAATAAAAAAAGTGGTCAGGCAGCGCAGATGCTAAGCTACAGGACTGTTTTGCTAGCACAGACTGGAACATGTTCGGGATTCTTCAGATAGCATTGAGGAGTACACCACATCAGTCACTGGCTTCATCAATAAGTGCATCGATGATGTCGTCCCCCACAGTGACCGTACGTACATACCCCAACCAGAAGCCATGGATTACAGGCAACATCCGCACTGAGCTAAAGGGTAGAGCTGCCGCTTTCAAGACGGGACTCTAACCCCGGACGCTTATAAGAAATCCCGCTATGCCCTCCGAAGAACCATCAAACAGGCAAAGAGTCAATACAGGACTAAGATTGAATCGTACTACACCAGCTCTGGCGCTCGTCGGATGTGGCAGGCTTGAAAACTATTACAAACTACAAAGGGAAGCACAGCCGCGAGCTGCCCAGTGAACAAGACTTCAAGGGGGCTAAACCACTTCTATGCTCAGCTTGACAAGTAACACTGAAGGCATGAGGAGAGTACCCGAGTGCCAAGTCTAGGTCCAAAAGACTTCTCAACAGCTTCTACCCCCAAGCCATAAGACTCCTGAACAGCTACCCGGACTATTTGCACTGCCCCCCCCACCCCATCTTTTTACACTGCTGCTACTCTGTTAATTATTTATGCATAGTCACTTTAACTCTACCCACATGTACATATTACTTCAACTACCTCAACTAGCCGGTGCCCCCGCACATTGACTCTGCACCGGTACCCCCCTGTATATATAGCCTCCCTACTGTTATTTTATTTTACTTCTGCTCTTTTTTTCTCAACACTTTTTAGTTGTTGTTTTATTTTACTTTTTTATTCAAAAATAAATGCACTGTTGGTTAAGGGCTGTAAGTAAGCATTTCACTGTAATGTCTGCACCTGTTGTATTCGGCGCATGTGGCCAATAAAATTTGATTTTATTTGATTAGAGTGGCAGCAGCTCCGCGGTGTGAAGCGTTTGTATGGCCTGTGCAGAGAAGGAGAGAACAGGGATAGACAGACACATAGTTGACAGGCTACAGAAAAGGTTACAATAACGCAAAGAGATTGGAATAAAATTAACTAAACATCTGGGGAAGGAGAGCGGGGCCTCCCTCACTTACCTTTCACTGAAACACTCCAAATATAACTCTCCCAACTTCCACTTTAGAAATTATAATTGTTGTAAGCTACAGCGGTTCAATGTTTTCTAGGAATAGACTCTAACTTAGTTTATTCAGCTAACTAACTATTCTTCCGTGAAAACCGCCCAGAGCACCGTATCCTATGACGCCATAGCTAACTAGCATGCTAGCATCCAATAACACACGGTTTAGCACCAATAATTGGTTACAACAAACTACCAATAGTGTGTTAACACACTAAACAGATCATTTGTGTCCGTTTCTAGTTCCTGTCATAACGCATAAATAATTAAACGTTGGCTAGCTATCACAAAGTCAGTCATGCTAGCTACACAAGTGGACTACACATCTCGAATGTTCAGAGAGTGAAGCTTTTTACATATTACCTGCGGAGCGAAGTACGTTCTGTAGCTCCTACAGACCTTATTTCATTTCAGACTGTATTCCATTTCAGACCATATTCCATTTTAGATTGTATTCCATTTTAGGACTGAATTCCATTTCAGACTGTATTTAATTTCAGCTTCTGCAAAAAGTGGATGGGAGACACTGGTTTTGGACCTAACTCTAATGCAACCCTAAAATCCCAACTGGACACTGTTGTTGGCCATCCAGAGAAAACATGAGATCCAGGGTTTTATCAGTTCTTACTTCAGTTCAAGAACAATGACAACATCAGTGTTATGTCACTTGTCATCGACTGTCATGACATAGTATGACAGCATTATGAAGATGCTATGTCACCACACTTCAAGACTTGAATGACAAAGAGAAGACAAGGGCAGGCTAATTCCAAAAACAAACTATAATATATTTGATGAATTACAATCATGCTAAAAGTGGCGATAAATGGCGATGATAATAACTACTGTGATTCATCAGCGTACCATCCGTTATCCTACAGTGGCTTAATGTTTCATCAACATACCATCCGTTATCCTACAGTGGCTTAATGTTTCATCAACATACCATCAGTTATCCTCTCGGTGGCTTAATGTTTCATCAGCGTACCATCCGTTATCCTACAGTGGCTTAATGTTTCATCAGCGTACCATCAGTTATCCTCCGGTGGCTTAATGTTTCATCAGCGTACCATCCGTTATCCTACGGTGGCTTAATGTTTCATCAACATACCATCCGTTATCCTACAGTGGCTTAATGTTTCATCACGTACCATCCGTTATCCTACGGTGGCTTAATGTTTCATCACGTACCATCCGTTATCCCTACGGGGGCTTAATGTTTCATCCACTCAGGTTGCAGGGGAACAGACACCATCCTTCATCATCACAGCTCTCTCTCTGCAGTCAGTGAGACCTCAATTCAATCTAGTGTGTCATCATTCCCTTCAGACTGAGCCAGAGATACATTCTCTCCCTAATCATCATGGTTGTCAGCATCCACAAAACCTTGGACCCCGGACTAGCATTTGAGATGTAGATTTTTTATGGACACGGGGAAATAAAAAGCGGTCAGCTTCAGGCGGGCGTAGTGGGGGGGTTAGTTCCCGTACTTGGGTGGAGTGGTGGGGTGGGTGGTTCTGCAGTCTGCAATGACAGGAGGTCTTTCAGCACCGTTGGTGGTGCTAGACTGGGCGCGGTGGTTACAGTAAATTAGCATTCGAGCCGCGGCGCGCGTTTGTACATTGCGATTGGGTTCAGCGGAGGCTGTCCCGAGGGATACGTCTGGGGAGCGAGCGGCGGCCGGTGGGCGGGACGGCCTGTCAAAATGTGATAATAAAGCACTAGGGCGCCTGCCGGACCAGATGCGTGCGAGAGGGCATCCATCTTGAAAACACACGCTGAAGGGGATGCTGCCAAGTGACAGGAGAGAAGCGGCGAGGAGAGAGCAGTGGGGTCTGGAGCTGGTCGGGGTGGTGTGGGGAAGGGAGGGAGGGAGAAAGAGGGGAACTTTTCTGTGGAGCTTAGTGCTCTATAACCCAACTACCTAGGACTGTCCAGTACCTGTTAGACAAGAGAGAGAGACAAGAGAGAGAGAAAAAGAGAGTGAGAGAGAGAGAGAGAGTGAGAGAGAAAGAGAGAGTGAGAGAAAAAAAAAAGAAAGAGAGAAAGAGAGAGAGAAGAGAAAAGCGAGAGAGAGAGAGAGAGAGAGAGAGAGGAGAGAGAGAGAGAAGAGAGAGAGGAAAGAGAGAGAGAGTGAGAGAGTGAGAGAGAAAGGAGAGGAGTGAGAGAGAGAGAGAGAGAGAGAGAGAGAGAGAGAGAGAGAGAGAGAGAGAGAGAGAGATGAAAAGGAGAACATTTTAATTAAATGGTGGCACGGTGCATAACCTTTCCTAATAATGTGTGGCCTGCTGAACCAGCTTCGTTGATGTTTTATCAATATTCTTAATTAATAGCCGCCTGCCATATTTTGGACAGTATTTATACAATATGGCTGAGTAATGAAAATCAATGGCTGGTTAACATTTTTCATATTTCTCTCACTTTAATGTGTTAACGGCTTAGATATTATTTCAAAATATATATTTGGCTTTTTCAGCAATGTCATAGTTAACCAACAGCATTGTCTACTTGCTTGTCTACTTTCAGTGTCAAACATATACAGTGCAGTGTATCCATACAACTGATTGTTTGAAGCCTTAAACCGGCTGTGATGAGATTGACCTTTCACTCTGTGAGGTGTGATAGTCATTTCTCACCCACAATATCCTGGAGGCAATAACCTCCAACCCTCCCAACCCTTCCAATCTGCCCCTCATTTGAAATGACCTGTCTCCCTGTCTGCCTCTCACATTATAGAAACATTATGGAGGCTAAGACCAAAACTGTTTTGTCCTTAACTGGACCACAACAACCCCCAATGCTCCCCTCAACCAGCACATCATTTGACATGACAGGCCTGTCTCCATGTCTGTCTATTGCACCAGTCTGACTGCCTGTCTGTCTGTCTGTCTCCCTGTCTGTCTGTCTGTCACATTATGGAAGCTAAGACCAAACTGTCTCGAACTAGATTGGACCACAATAATCCCCAACCCTGCCAAAAACCCTTCATTTGACACTAAAGTTCCTTGAAATTGTGAAGTGAAACGATGGAACAATAGTGAAACAGAGCAATTCAGTTTGGATTAAGGCTACTTTCACACTGAGAAAGTGTAGCCCAAAATACCTGAATATCTTTTCCAGCATTTCTTGTCATTTTTACATTTTAGTCATTTTAGCAGATGCTCTTATCCAGAGCGACTTACAGTTAGTGAGTGCATACATTATTTATCTTATTTTTCCAACTGGCCCCCGTGAGAATCAAACCCACAACCCTGGCGTTGCAAAGACCATGCTCTACCAACTGAGCTACATCCTGCCGGCCATTCCCTCCCCTACCCTGGGCGGGCTGGGCCAGTTGTGCGCCGCCCCATGGGTCTCCCGGTCACGGCCAGCTACGACAGAGCCTGGATTGAAACGGGATCTCTGGTGGCACAGCTAGCACTGCGTGCAGTGCCTCAGACCACTGCGCCACTCGGGGTCTGAGCCCAAACTATCTCCCTGTCTGTCTCTCCCATTATGGAGGCTAACCCCTAACCCACACATCTCTAGTTGGACCACACTGAGACAGCAGGACAAATACTCTCCAACCTCTGTATGTATATGTGAGCATGTGTATATGTTTTTTAAAGGAGTTGGGCATTGGACAATACAGTAATATTCTTCTACTACTGCAGGTCCCTGCCAGCACAGCCCAAGTCAAAGTAAAATGAAGAATTCCTCCCCTGGTTCGTTCATCTGTCGTTGGTTAGTTCCCTCCTGTGTACAGTGTGTGGTAACGGTTGCCACTGTGACAGGCGGGCAGCGCCTGACTGATTAATTACTTTTTCAGAGGTGCTACTAATGGTTCTTTAATTGTTCTCACTTCCTCCCCTGCCTCTCTCTCTCTCTCTCTCTCTCTCTCTCTCTCTCTCTCTCTCTCTCTCTCTCTCTCTCTCTCTCTCTCTCTCTCGACCGAGTCTCTCTCTCTCTCGACCGGAGGTCCTCTCTCTCTCTCTCGACCAGAGGTCTCTCTTTCTCTCTCTCTCTCTCTCTCTCTCTCTCTCTCTCTCTCTCTCTCTCTCTCTCTCTCTCTCTCTCTCTCTCTCTCTCTCTCTCTCTCTCTCTCTCTCTCTCTCTCTCTCTCTCTCTCTCTCTCTCTCTCTCTCTCTCTGTGTGTGTGTGCGTCTCTCTCTCTCTCTCAGCTAAGGGAGGTGGGAGGTTTGCATGACAGAGGCAAAACCATCTTGACTATTCCTCTTAGCCGGCTGGCTGCATGCTTGCTGCTAATGTCTCTAATATCTCATGAGTGGGAGTGGGGGAATGTCATCAGCAAATTGCCATCTCCACATTCGGAAGCTAAAAGCCCAATTACATTTGTATGTTTATTCTATTCTTCTAAGAACTACATGTAGTCAAATGCATGTGGAGAGGTGAGTATATAGTATGTACTACTGAAACCTTTGCAGGTCTGATTCAAAGATTCCCAAAAAGGTGAAACACTTGTTCGGACAGATTCATAAACCATTCCAAACTCCCCAACCAAACCAACCAATCTCCCCAGTCCCTGCCGGTGACAAGTATACCCACAACATGATGCTGGCACCATAATACTTAAAATACAGAGGATCAACAACATTGCATTCACTCCACATTACTGGCATGTATGACAACGTGAAAAGAAGGTGTGTTAAAAAGCCTGTGTTAAGAAATCCAGAAAAAAAAGAATCCATTCTGTTTTCAACAAGGCTGTTCAGTAGTAGAGCAAGACTTTAAAACTATAGGTTTGGGTCAAATCCAATACAACAGAGTGAAACCCTCTGTATTTTTAAGTATTGTGGTGGCAGCATCATGTTATGGGTATACTTGTCACCGGCAAAGACTGGGGAGTTTGTCAGGATCAAAATAAATATGAAAGGAGCAAAGCCCAGATAAAAAGTTAGAGGAAAACCCGCCTTAGTCTTCTGAAAACCCTGCGATAGATTAAAACAATTCTGAGAAATTACACCTATTTTAATGCCAAAGACACACTAGAATGGCTTTCCAAGACGTGTTGTTCCTGAGTGGTCCACTCTCAGTCCTGACTTAAATTTGCCTGAAAATCAGAGACATGGTTTTAATATTTCTGTCCATCAATGATTCCCAACTAAATTTTATGACCTTGAGCAATTTTGACCAAAACAATGAATATTCTTGCCCTAAGAGTTGTGCAAAGTTGGTAGAATCTTATTCAAAATAATTCACAATTGTAATGGCTGTCAAAGGTGGTTCCACCAAGAATTAGCTCTGGGGTGTGAAGACATACGCAATAAAAACATCTTAGTTAAAAAAATATATATATACTGTATATATATATATATATAGGAAAATGTTCTATAATTCTTCTTTCACTTTGAAGCTGTGGAGTAGGTTGTGTAGATCGGTAGGAAGAAAAATGTAATCCTTTTTTAGATTACATTTTAAAGTAGCAAAATGTGAAGACTGTCCAAGGGGTGTGTAGACTTTCACTAGGCACTGTATATGGTTTAGAAATCAAATAACCCAGCAGTGTTATTATACACATACCAAACCATATCTATACAGCAGATGAAGCCATACCAATGACCTGTATCTAAGGGTCCTGTGGAGGGTTTGGGTTCTAATGCATGGCCCTGTACTGCCATGTGTCTGCCTGCTGCCCTGCCTCCACGACAGTTATGGGCCTCAAGATAAGATAAGCCTCCTGGTGAGGGAGAAACACAACAAACAGCATGCCGTCTGCCGCCATGAGCTTCTCCACACTGACACAGAGAAGGATTCACCCCCTGACTAGCTAAAGACCAGCCCTGGTTACATAGCTACTAGAAATATATAGAGGTGGGGTCATAAATACAGTGGGGGAAAAAAGTATTTAGTCAGCCACCAATTGTGCAAGTTCTCCCACTTAAAAAAAGATGAGAGGCCTGTAATTTTCATCATAGGTACACGTCAGCTATGACAGACA
>NW_025533851.1:327401-337401 GCF_020615455.1 Coregonus clupeaformis
GGAAAGACACCACAAAAAATCAAAGTAAACTTCAATGCTATTTGGCTCTAAACAGACAGTACATGGTGGCAGACTATCTGACCACTGTGACTGATAGAAAACTGAGGAAAACACTGACTAGGTACAGACTCAGTGAGCACAGTCTGGCTATAGAGACCGGTCGTCACAGGTAAACCTGGCTGCCCAGAGAGGACAGGCTGTGCTCACTCTGCTCCAAGGGAGAGGTAGAGACAGAGCTGCATTTCCTATTAAACTGTGACAAATACTCCAGACCTAAGAGAATCTTTCTTTCCCAAAATTATCATTCAGTACAAAAGAATTTGAAACTATAAAATATTATTGGGTGAAAAGCCAAATCCTTCTGCCACAACCTGAGGGACAGCCAGTGAAAAGTGCAATGTAATGTCAATAATATTTCTCTTTTTGGTTTTGGTTTGGTTTTCATATCATGTCATGTGGCTTCTCAGTCATGTTGAGACTGGTCTACTACTATTGCTTTAATGTATTGTTATTCTCATGAATATTGTTGTTGTAGTTGCTCTTAATGGTAATACCATTTCCACTACTACTATTATTATTGCTGCCTTATTGCTGTTGGCCCCATCATTTTTTGTTATATGTATACTTTGACAATGTAAGTAATTTAACTTGCCATGTCAATAAAGTCTACTGAATTGAACTGAATTGAGAGAGGGGATCGTTGTTAAAAAGGTACCATTATACATGTGGCTTGAAGGATCAATCTCTGCCATTTTTAGATGACATTCAGCTCAAACCTTGGCAGCAACCATCAACATATTTAGCTCAAAACACCTGAATATGATTTCCTTCCATTATAGTGTGTTGACAACCGTGACCCGTAATAAACAGTATAGGATTTGCTCAAGATTTTAAGTTACTGTAGCAAGTCTGAGCCTATATCTTCACAATAGGATCACATAATGGTTTGAATCAGTTAATGACCCATTGAAATGCATGGACATTGTAGGTGTCCTAACCCATATAAGGGCTTGTGATATAGTGATACAGGAAGTATCATTTTTGGCCATGCTTCCTCCAATAGGTAAAACAAGGTAAACCTAAGCGCTTATCAGAGTCCAAAACATGTGCGCGTACACACAGCAGTGTTCTAAAATATTGGACAGTTGGCTTTCATACTTTTCGAATTCTCAGAGTGTGGCTCAGGCAATTTCTTCCAACCATCACTACATTCAAATGAATAGACTCTGAATTGCTTAAGCCGTGGCCATGACAACGCCTCTCAACAAAGACAAGACACAAAACCAACCATTACGTTTAGATCTCAGAATGCTACATTAGCTGTTAGCTACAATTGACAAAAACATGTCTGTTATGTTATCATGTCTGGTCTTCCAGCAGAGCTTGTTTTTGTTCTTTTGATCACAATCTACAGGACCACGGCATCCATAAATGTTTCTCCTCCCTTGTCTTTCATAAATAATCATTTTGTTTCTCAGACCTTTCGTTATGCACAATAAAAAGCATTATCAAAGTTTGCCACAAGGCAGGCGGTGTCTGGGTGAGAAAGCGGGAGCTAGCAGGCTGTCAGATCTCACATCTTTGTCAGACAGTCTCATAAGCACACACACACACACACACACACAGTCTCACCAACATAAAGTGTCTGGCTGAGATCACAAGGCTCTAGGTGCCCCCCTTCCAGATGGCAAGGCGTTCTCTGTCAGGTTGCCATGGCACAACACTAATGTGGTCCAGCATTAAATACTGTACCAGTGGAAATGATGTGCTTTTAAGATTGATATTAAATCAAACACACCATAAGAATATGTATTTGTCCAATGTCCATGAACATTTCTTCTTTTGAAAAGAAAATCACATTTTATTGGTCACGTACACATATTTTGCAGATGTTATCGCAGGTGTAGCGAAATACTTATGTTTCTGCCTCCAACAGTGCAGTAATACCTAACAATACAAAACAATATATAACAAAACAATATCGGAAATTAACTTGACTTTGTTGTCCTTAAGTCATTTTGCCACAACGTTGGAAGTATGCTTGGGGTCATTGTCCATTTGGAATGACCCATTTGCAACCAAGCTTTAACTTCCTGACTGATGTCTTGAGATGTTGCATCATTTTCCTTCCTCATGATGCCATCTATTTTGTGAAGTGCACCAGTCTCTCCTGCAGCAAAGCACCCCCGCAGCATGATGCTTCCCACCTCCGTGCTTCACGTTTGGGATAGTGTTCTTTGGCTTGCAAGCTTCTCCCTTTTTCCTCCAAACATAACGATGGTCATTATGGCCAAACAGTTCTATTTTTTGTTTAATCAGACCAGAGGACATTTCTCCAAAAAATGCGATCTTTGTCCCCATGTGCAGTTGCAAACCGTAGTCTGGCTTTTTTATGGCGGTTTTTGGAGCAGTGGCTTCTTCCCTTGCTGAGCAGCCTTTCAGGTTATGTCGATATAGGACTCGTTTTATTGTGGATATAGATACTTTTGTACCTGTTTCCTCCAGCATCTTCACAAGGTCCTTTGCTGTTGTTCTGGGATTGATTTGCACTTTTCGCACAAAAATGCGTTCATCTCTAGGAGACAGAGCGTGTCTCTTTCCTGAGCGTTATGATGTCTGTGTGGTCCCATGGTGTTTATACTTGCGTACTATTGTTTGTACAGATGAGCGTGGTACCTTCAGGCGTTTGGAAATTGCTCCCAAGGATGAACCAGACTTGTGGAGGTCTAAAAAAAAATTTTTCTGAGGTCTTGGCTGATTTCTTTTGATTTTCCCATGATGTCAAGCAGAGAGGCACTGGAGTTTGAAGGTAGGCCTTGAAATGCATCCACAGGTACACCTCCAATTGACTAAAATGATGTCAATTAGCCTATCAGAAGCTTCTAAAGCCATGACATCATTTTCTGGATTTTCCAAGCTGTTTAAAGGCACAGTCAACTTAATGTATGTAAACTTCTGACCCACTGGAATTGTGATACAGTGAATTCTAAGTGAAATAATCTTTCTGTAAACAATTGTTGGAAAAATGACTAGTGTCATGCACAAAGTAGATGTCCTAACCGACTTGCCAAAACTATAGTTTATTAACAAGAAATGTGTGGAGTGGTTGAAAAACGAGTTTTAATGACTCCAACCTAAGTGTATGTAAACTTCCGACTTCAACTGTATATATACAGCGCATTCGGAATGTATTCAGACCCCTTCCCTTTTTCCACATTTTGTTACGTTACAGCCTTATTCTAAAATAGATTAAATTACTTTTTTTCCTCATCAATCTACACACAATACCCCATAGTGACAAAAAACAGGTTTGTTTGGGGGGAGTTGTTAAAAAGAGCACAAGTATACACAAATAGGATTTTTTAACTCTTTGCATAAACAATGCAATGTAGTGGTGGGCTTTTACAATAGAAAAATATTTACTGCGTGAACCACAATGCGGCTTGGACTGAATTGAGGCCTGAGTAACAGAAAAATGTAGCCACACTACCTGAGAAGTGAGATGGCTGGTGGCTACTGTAGTGCTTCCTCATGGTGAGACATTATGCAGGTTGAGGTGGTGTAACTAAACCTGCCTGACTGGTCTGATGACGCACCAGTGGAAATGATGCTACTGTGGATTAAAGGTCCGCATTGACGCAATTGGAAAATGGCTTCTATGTTTAGCAGGTAGGCTACACCACCATTACGAGTAGTCTCAGAATGTTCAGATAAAACAGACTGTTCAAGCTACAGTTGCGGTAGAAAAGGTGTAGTACATTATATCCTTGAAATGTCCCATAATCCTTCAGGGTTGTCCCGAGTGGCGCAGTGGTCTAGGCACTGCATCGCAGTGCTAGCTGTGCCACTAGAATCCTGGTTCGAGTCAGGCTCTGTGCAGCCCGGCCGCAACGGGGGAGACACATGGAGTGGCGCACAATTGGTCAGCGTCGTCCAAGGTAGGGAGGTTTGGCCGGCGGGGCTGTGGGTTCGTTTCCCCGGGGGGCCAGTATGAAAAAAAAAGCGTATCATTCACTAACTGTAAGTCGCTCTGGATAAGAGCGTCTGCTAAATGACTAAAATGTAAAATGTAATGTAAAATGTGTTGGTTGTTATGATGCCATGTTTTGGAGTAGGAATGTGATGGATAAGAGGGACTTTGGCTTAATAGCTATTGTCTTCCTTTCATGACTGGACAAGGACCTCTATACCAGGGGGTGTCAGAGGAAGGCCCAAAAAATTGTTAAAGACTCCAGCCACCCAGGCCATAGACTGTTCTCTCTGCTACCGCCCCCGGTAACCAACAGGACCCTGAACAGCTTCTACCCCCAAGCCATAAGACAGTTAAACAAGACTGCTAAATGGCCAAACAAGACTGCTAAATGGCCAAACAAGACTGCTAAATGGCTACCCGCATTGAACCTTTTTTGCAACTAAACTATTTTGTGCTGACTATGCACACACACTGAACTCTACCCACACACTCACACAGACACCACAACACACACATACACACGCCCATATCAGGTACACTGACGCCACACACACACACACACTGCTGCTACTGTGTATTATCTATCCTGTTGCCTAGTCACTTTACCCCTACCTATATGTACATATCTACCTTCATTAGTTGTAGTTCATACCCCTGCACATCGACTCAGTACTGGTACTCCCTGTTATAGTCAAGGTATTTTTTACTTGTTACTGTTATTCATTATTCACTATGTATTTATTCTTTGTGCACTATTTATATTTTTCATTTTATCTTTAAGTCTGTATTGCTGGAAAAGGACCCGTAAGCATTTCATTGTTAGTCTACACCTGTTGGGGAAAGGGGGATACCTCGTCAGTTGCACAACTGTATGCGTTCAACCGAAATGTGTCTTCCACATTTAACTCAGAGAGGTGCGGGGGCTGCCTTAATCGACATCCACATCATCGGCACCCGGGGAACAGTTGTTGTTGGGGGTTAACTGCCTTGCTCAAGGGCAGAACGGCAGATTTTTCCACCTTGCCGGCTCGAGGATTCAAACCAGCGACCTTTTGGTTACTGGCCCAACGCTCTAGGCTATGAAGCATGTGACAAATAACATTTGATTTGATTTGAAGTGCAGGTTAATTTTGTAGTCACTCATTTTGTGATATGGTGTCGGAATACCATGTATATTATCCATAAGATAGACTCTTTTTTAAAATGTGTGCAACAAAACTAAAAAAAGCATTCTATTTTTAAGAAACCACAACCCTGTTAAGTCGCTTTGGATAAGAGCGTCTGCTAAATGACTAAAAAAATAAAAATAAAAAAAATAAAAAAGACCAAGCTTGGCGGATAGGATAAAACATTTTTTCTGGCCACAATGCCTGTGGTCGCCGCGCTATAATTTTTGATTCCTTTTCTTTTTTCTCGCAGGGGAGGTTCGGTCGGGCATCGTTAATAACGGAATAGTGATTCATCATTTAATTATGATTTGACAAATGCTCGCACCTTTCCCATTTCCAGCATCCTCCCTCCTTTTCAATTCTCTGCACTGCCAAACTGTCACGCACTCCCCCTCTGGGATTAATTCGAGCTGTCTGTCTTTGTGAGGCTGCCGGCGCTCTCGGGGCGGCGGGTGCACGACACTGTCAATGAACAGAGAGCCTGACACTTCCAGGGAGCTGCGCCGCACGCTCCCTTGTTATTGTTTTCATATTAACCCTTTCCTCCCCCTAGAACCTGCCTGCCTGGCTTTGTGTGTGTGTGTGTGTGTGTGTGTGTGTGTGTGTGTGTGAGAGAGAGAGGCGAAGAGAGAGAGAGAGAGAGAAAGAGAGAGAGAGAGAGAGAGAGAGAGAGGCAAGAAGAGAAGAAGGCAGAGAAAGAGAGAGAGAGAGGGAGAGAAAGAGAGTGTGTGTGTGATGTGTCTCACTCTCTCTCTCTCCTCTCCTCCTCTCCCTCTCCCCCCCCCCTCTCTGCCTCCCTCCCCTCCCTCCCCGCCCCCCCTCTCTCTGCCTCTCTCTCTCCTCCTCCCTCTCCCTCTCCCCCTCTCTCTACCTCTCTCTCTCTCTGCATGGAGAAGGACAAGCCGTAGCAGGAGGAAATACCACACAAAGGAAATGCTGCATGTGGCTCCAATTGCTGTCTGGCTGGCTATCTATCTGACTCTCTCTATTTACATACAGTTTGAGAATGACTGATGATATATAATATAAGCTATTGGACAATGCGTTTACATAGACGGCGGCCTGAAAATGAATATAAATATTGCCTGAGGCGTCAGTTTTTTCAGTTTGCTCAGGTGAACTGTATACCTTCAACGTATACCTTCCACACGTAATACATGATGACCTCATGGTGATTTCAACACTGAGGGAAAAGGGGAAAACACCACTAATCTAAACCCATTCCAACCAGTATACCATTACAGTGAAAAACACAACGCAAAAAACCCAAAGGTGGCCATTTGAACAAGGGCCATTTAGGTGAAACGGAGGCGTCCGTCCGTTGCTTTTCTCCGACCCTGCAGGCCCTGAGAGCCAGCTGGGGGAGATAAGGTTTAATATTGGGCACAGGGCCACGGCTTATCTCCCTGGACTGACAGAGAGGAGAGGAATCGGAAAGGAGGAGGAGGAGGAGGAGAGAAAACAGGGGGGACAGAAACAAGTGTCTAGCAGACAGAGGACCCTGGCTGTGGATGCATGAGCGGCACGTTGTCCTGCTGCGTTGGCATAGAAACTAATCCACATTCACATTTTAGCACCTGACTTGTTTTTCCAGGGCCTTGGCTAGCTTGCTTGGCGGGGAGGAGATAGTGGGAGGCGGGGGAGAGAGGGGAGGCGCCCCCCCCCCTCTAATGAGGCCTGCTCTGTGGAAGGGAGGCTCCCACCACCCCTAGGGCCGGAGAGGACTCAGCTGGTTCTCTGGAGACTGGAGGACACACACACATATACACACACATATACACATACACTATATTCACAAAAGTACGTCGGGACACCCCTTCCAAATTAGTGGTTTGGCTATTTCAGCCACACCTGTTGCTGACAGGTGTATAAAATCGAGCACACAGCCATGTAATCTCCATAGACAAACATAGGCAGTAGAATGGCCTTACTGAAGAGCTCAGTGACTTTCAACGTGGCACCATCTGGGATGCCACTTTCCAACAAGTCAGTTTGTCACATTTCTGCCCTGCTAGAGCTGCCCCGGTCAACTGTAAGTGCTGTTTTGTGAAATGGAAGCGTCTAGGACAACAGCGGCTCAGCCGGGAAGTGGTAAGTCACACAAGCTCACAGAACTGGACCGCCGAGTGCTGAAGCGCGTAGGGTGTAAAAATCGTCTGTCCTCAGTTGCAACACTCACTACCGAAATCCAAACTGCCTCTGGAAGCAACGTCAGCACAATAACTGTTCCGGGAGCTTCATTAAATGGATTTCCATGGCTGAGCAGCCACACACAAGCCTAAGATCACCATGGGCAATGACAAATGTCGGCTGGAGTGGTGTAAATCTCACCGCCATTGGACTCTGGAGCAATGGAAAGCGCGTTCTCTGGAGTGAAGAATCACGCTTCACCATCTGGCAGTCCAGCGGACGAATCGGAGTTTGGCAGATGCCAGGAGAGCGCTATCTGCCCCAATGCATAGTGCCAGCTGTAAAGTTTGGTGGAGGAGGAATAATGGTCTGTGGCTGTTTTTCATGGTTCGGGCTAGGGCCCCCTTAGTTCCAGTGAAGGGGAATCTTAGCGCTACAGCATACAATGACATTCTAGATGATTCTGTGCTTCCAACTTTGTGGCAGCAGTTTGGGGAAGGCCCTTTCCTGTTTCAGCATGACAATGCATCCGTGCACAAAGCGAGTCCGTACACAAATGGTTTTGTCGAATCGGTGTGGAAGAATTTGACTGGCCTGCACAGAGCCTGACCTCAACCCCATCAAACACCTTTGGGATATTGGAACGCCGACGCGAGACAGGCGTAATTCCCAGCATCAGTGCCGACCTCACTAATGCTCTTGTGGCTAAATGGAAGCAAGTCCCGCAGCAATGTTCCAACATCTAGTGGAAAGCCTTCCCAGAAGAGTGGATGTTGTTATAGCAGCAAAGGGGGACCAACTCCCATATTAATGCCCATGATTTTGGAATGAGATGTTCGGCAGCAGGTGTCCACATACTTTTGGGCGTGTAGTGTGCGTGTGTGCAAACATGATTCACACACACACACTTTGGAGATCTGAGAAACCTTTCTGGTAACCTTCCAGTAAAAGTCTCTCAGACCTTCTGTTATTGAATTGGTACATTTTCTAAGGCAGGAAGGACAGGGGACAGAATGGACATATTTACCAAGCTAAACCCACGTGGACCGGACATTGGCATCGTGGGGTTTGGGTCAGCGGTCTGTCTCCTGTGGCGAGTATCCTGTCAGCAGTGGAGGCTGCTGAGGGAGGGCGGTCATTAAATGGCTGGAGCGGACCTAATGGAATGGAAACCATGTTTAATGTATTTGATAACATTCCACCTGTTCCGCTCCAGCCTTACACGACCCCCTCCTCCCCAATTAAGTGTCACCAACCTCCTGTGCCTGTCAGAACTTATTAGGGAAAAAAACAGACTGAAAAAAGGTATGGGCTACCTGTACTTCTCAAATAAGAAAGCTCATTTTAGTTGTCTGTTGCAAAACATTTGTCACGCCCTGACTATAGATCGTCTAGATCTATGTTGGCGAGTGTGGTTCCCAATCAGAGGCAGCTGTCGCTCATTGTCTCTGATTGGGGACATCTAGACAGCCTATTGGCACTAGTGGGTTGTGGGATCTTGTTTCGTGTTAAGGTATGTTGTGTTGTGCTGCCTTGGACTTCACGTTTAGTTTAGTTTGTTATTTTTCGTTGTGTTTAATATTTAATAAACATGTATGCATATCACGCTGCGCCTTGGTCCGTCGTCTGTAGGCGAGCGTGACAGAAGATCCCCCAAGCGAGGACCAAGCAGCGTGCCCAGGAGGAGCGAATAGCCATGTCCCAGGTGGGAAAATTGTGGTCATGGGAAGAGATATTCGTGGGGGAAAGGGCCATGGGTGAAGGTAGATACCCAGGAGGAGGTGCAACGGCAACGCAGAGGATGCCGGTCGGGGAGGAAGCCCAAGAGACAGCCCCAATAATTTTTTTGGGGGGCTAAAGGAGTGTCGGGGAGTGAGAGAGAGGAGCCCCGACCACTGCACCCGGTCGGTTTTCAGATTGGGTCCCTTCGACCATGGGAAGAGGAGTGGGAACAGTGTTATGCTGGGAGTCGGGGTGGCGGCGAGGTTCTGTTCCCTAACTCAGTGAGGGAGCTCCCGAAGGAGTCCTCACGGGAAGAGGAGTGCCGGCAGCTAGGAACGAGAACCCCAAGAACATTTTTTGGGTGCAGAGGGGTGGATGGCGAGGCTACAGGAGGGTAAGCGGGATAAGGAAAGTGTAGTGGCACGGCGAGAGAAGCTGGTTGGCAGCAGAAGAGCGGGGTTAATCAAGGAACCCAGTCCCGCTCCTCGCACCAAGCAAGTGGTGCGCATCGCCAGTCCGGTCCGGCCGTTCCTGTCCCTCGCACCAAGCCAGTGGTGCGCGTCGCCAGCCCGGCCTGTTCCTGGCCCTCGCTCCAAGCCATTGGTGCGGCGTCGCCACCCGGCCCGGCCTGTTCCTGCCCCTCGCACCATGCCAGTGGGCGCGTCGCCACCGGCCCGGCCTGTTCCTGCCCCCTCGCACCAAGCCAGTGGTGCATCGTCGCCACCGGCCCGGCCTGTTCCTGCCCTCGCACCAAGCCAGAGGTGCGCGTCGCCCAGCCCCTTCCGGCCTGTTCTGCCCCTCGCACCAAGCCAGTGGTGCGGCGTCGCCAACCCGGCCCGGCCTGTTCCTGCCCCTCGCACCCAGCCAGTGGTGCGTGTGTCCCAGTCGGCCGCGGCCCGTGCCTGTTCCCGGTGTCTGGTCGGCACCGGTCAGCTGCTCCACTGGGGAGCAGTCGCTCCACCGGTGCCCAGTCCAGCTCGGTCGCGGCTCCAGTCCGGGACCTGTT
>NW_025533851.1:347401-387402 GCF_020615455.1 Coregonus clupeaformis
GGTAGTCGCGCAGTGTAGCACGGGCCGGCGTAGGGTAAAGGTCTGGCAGTGTGGCACGGGCCGGCGTAGGGTAAGGTCTGGCAGTGAGGCACGGGCCGGTGTAGGGTAAAGGTCTGGCAGTGAGGCACGGGCCGGCGTAGGGTAAAGGTCTGGCAGTGTAGCACGGGCCGGCGTAGGGTAAAGGTCTGGCAGTGAGGCACGGGCCGGCGTGGAGGTCTGGCAGTGTGCACGGGCCGGCGTAGGGTAAAGGTCTGGCAGTGAGGCACGGGCCGGTGTAGGGTAAAGGTCTGGCAGTGAGGCCGGGCGGCGTGGGGTAAAGGTCTGGCAGTGTGGCACGGGCCGGCGTAGGGTAAGGTCTGGCAGTGTAGCACGGGCTGGTCTGGGGTAAAGGTCTGGCAGTGTAGCACGGGCCGGGGTAGGGTAAAGGTCTGGCAGTGTAGCACAGGCTGGTCTGGGGTAAAGGTCTGGCAGTGTGGCACGGGCCGGGCGTAGGGGTAAAGGTCTGGCAGTGTGGCACGGGCAGCGTGGGGTAAAGGTCTGGCAGTGTGGCACGGGCCGGCGTAGGGTAAGGTCTGGCAGTGTGGCCGGGCCCGGGGTAGGGAAAGGTCTGGCAGTGTGGCATGGGCCGGCGTAGGGTAAGGTCTGGCAGTGTGGCACGGGCGGCGTAGGGTAAGGTCTGGCAGTGTGGCACGGGCCGGCGTAGGGTAAGGTCTGGCAGTGTGGCACGGGCCGGCGTCGGGTAAAGGTCCAGGTAGACTAGAAGTACCAATGACACTGGCATCAATACAGACACATTAGTAGAAGGCTGATTCTTATCCTTTTGCACCTCATTGGACATATATTAGCTTTTGCACTATTGTACAATAGTGTTGGACAAAGGACCGCTAACTGAAATAAGAACCAGTGACTTGTCTTCAAACAAAATTACTTCACGTTTTTTGCAATGTTTAAACAATGCCTTTCCCTCATCACAAAGTCACTGTGCCTATTTCAGATACATCAATACATACGTCAATACTGCCGGGTTCCTTCGAATCCTGATTTCATGTCATTGTCTGCCTGTCATTCTCATTCAATTTCCTCAGCTTCCTGGGGTGTATAATAGCTCTCTTTTCAACCACCAACATCATCCTGAGCTGAGGGAAGGAGGCTTTGGCCGCCCACACAGCCAAAAGTGGCCATGACTGGTTTTGGCAAGAGCAGATCAATGGTGAGAATAATGTGATGAGGCAGTTGAGAAGAGAGGAGGCGGTTTGGAACATCCGCTACTGTCTAAGGGTGAAGATAGCTAACCTCACATATTTTATCTATTCCCACACTAACTCCTTCTTCTCTCACCTTACCTCCTATATATGGAATAATAATATATGCCATTTAGAGATACTTTTATCCAAAGCAACTTAACAGTCATGCTTGCATGCATTTTTATGTATGGGTGGCTCG
The DNA here is from genome assembly GCF_020615455.1 of Coregonus clupeaformis. Classification (NCBI taxonomy): domain Eukaryota; kingdom Metazoa; phylum Chordata; class Actinopteri; order Salmoniformes; family Salmonidae; genus Coregonus; species Coregonus clupeaformis. The sequence continues at coordinate 348,845 of NW_025533851.1, forward strand.
GGAATCGAAGCCACAACCCTGACTATACAAGCTCCATGCTCACCAACTGAGCCATACAGGACCACCTCTATCACCTCTAGTCTAAAGAATATTGCACTTTAGCGCGTGCGCTTTCATTAACCTTTCTGACATTGATATTATGAAATTGCATCCAGTCTTCTTCTTGTAAATATCCTTTGCTATTTTGGTGTTGTCGTTTTCTAATATGTGATTTTGTCTGTATGTACTGTGATTGCAGCTAAATTAATTGCCTCTTTGGGGACGTTAAGTTATCTGAATTTGAATAATATTGTATCATAGTAATGGTGTTTTGACATAATGTATAATGGAGATCTTCCGGGGCTCTACTCGGCTTGTCTCAGGGTAGTAGGTTAGTGGTCTGTTGACATCTCTTAAGTGGTGTGGGGGGCTGTGCTTTGGCGGGTGGGTGAATTACTCCTGCCTGGTTGGCCCTGTCCGGGGTGATTCTGGACGGGGCCACAGTGTCTCCCAACCCCCTGTCCACGGTATCTATGCTGTATTAGCTTGTTGTGCCGGGGGGTTGGGTCAGCCTGTCTTATCTTTTCATGTGGTTTTTAACATACATGAAGTAGCTAATAAGCAACTTTCTAAAAAGTCAAACTAGAATTTGGTCATCCTTACCTGCTACTGTGGAATCAGATTCAACCAACCAACCAGTCAGACTAATTCCAGGATTATAGGAGAGTTTCGGTCTCGTTTCTCCTCTGTTTCATTTTCTCTCTCTCTCTCTCTCTCTCTCTCTCTCTCTCTCTCTCTCTCTCTCTCTCTCTCTCTCTCCCTCAGGACTACCTTCCTCCCTCCCTCCCTCTCCGGGCCGTGTCTCAGAACTCCCTCCCTCCCTAGGACTGTGCCTCAGGACAACCTGGCCTGATGTTTCCTGTCTGTTCCTGTTTGATCGATGAAAATCAAACCAAGCACTGCTAAAAAACGGTATAGGTCCTGTTTTATTTACTACAATATCAATATGCAGCCAATAGGCCTACTGTGAAAAGGACTGTAGTCATGAACCAGTCTTTCCCACCATGATGATAACACAGGATAACTAACTGATATATTGGCCTGCCATTGCTAAAAGTGGTTTACAATAGCCTTATTGTAATGACATGATAACACAGGATAACTAACTGATATATTGGCTACCACTGCTAAGAGTGGTTAACAATAGCCTTAATGTAATAACGTGATAACACAGGATAACTAACTGATATATTGGCCTACCATTGCTAAGAGTGGTTGACAATAGCCTTATCGTAATGACATGATAACACAGGATAACTAACTGATATATTGGCCTACCATTGCTAAGAGTGGTTGACAATAGCCTTAATGTAATAACATTGACCTGTTGAGCCACGCGTGGAGTCGTACTCCTGGCTCTATCTTTACAGTCTTGCTTTCCATGTTGATTAACAGCCATAGATTGCAGCTGGGAGGAGACTAAATGACGTTATGCTACCTGTGTCACACACACACACACACACACACACACACACACACAAACACACACACACACAGGAGTGGGCCGCGCTATACCGTTCCAATGAGATATCCCTATGGGGACTATTAAGGGCACTTAAGGCAATAGTTTTATGTTTGTGTAAGCAGAATATCAAATGGAGAGCCAGGAATCAGCACGCAAGGAGGAAGGAAAATGATGTCACCTGATTGTGGGGTAAATCATTGTCCCACAGGTGGAAAAGTGAAGTGTGCTACTTCAATGCACCTTTCCTCTGGAAGTAAGAGTTTGTCTGCATGTCCGTGCCTTGTTTAATCCAGGAAACACAAAAATCTGCAAGTATTTGTAGAGCTAGTTTTCACTCTTCACGAAGAGCTTCAATCGTTAACCACTGAACTACAGGATCAAAGAGCAGAGAGAGAATAATGTAATGAAAAAGGTTATGTCCATAGTGCTGACTTCCTGTATACTCTAGTATATAAGGAGTTCTATAAGGAGTTGAGACAGTGGATTGTGCAGTCAGATGGAACAGAGTAAATAGGCATTTTAACGTCATAGATTTAGCCGGCTGGAATGCGGTTTTAACCAATCAGCATTCAGGATTAGACCCACCCGTTGTATATTATGAAACATCAGTCTTCTTGTCACAGAAAACAACTAACTCAACTATAGATTCCACTAAATTATTCTTCCAACAACTACACTGGCCTATCTCTTCTTAAATCAGTCAGTTACCACTAATAACAGGCCACAAGAGAAATGATTGTCATTGTATGGCATTTACTAAAAATGACATGGTCTCTTCTGTATGATAACAGTTCATAAAATGATTGTGTGTATGGTAGGGTGGGGCATGGGTCAGTAGGATGAATACTGTTCTGTATAGTGTTTCTCTCTCTCTCTTTCTTTTTTCTCTTTCCCTGTCTGTCTGTCTCTCTCTGTCTCTCGCTCTCTCTCTCTCTCTCTCTCTCTCTCTCTCTCTCTCTCTCTCTCTCTCTCTCTCTCTCTCTCTCTCTCTCTCTCTCTCTCTCTCTCTCTCTCTCTCTCTCTCTCTCTCTCTATCTCTATCTCTCTCTCTCTGTCTCTCTCTCTCTCTGTCTCTTCTCTCTCTTTCTCTGTGTGTGGCCCATGGCCCCGTGGGCCAGTCATAAGTGAGTGGTGGTTAATGGTTGCTCCGTCCCTGTGCATGTGACTGGGGGCGGGCCGTGTGCGCTCGGCGCTCCACTATGGGCCAGCCCTGGGACACTGTGTCCGACCTGGGACAGCCCTGACAAACAACCATTGTACCCAGTCGTATCATGTGTGTGTGATGCAATGAGATCAAGAGGAGGGAGGCACACTTCAATCCACTAGCGCCCATCTACTAGCCAGACTGTGTAGTGTGTTTAGCAGAGAGAACACTCAGAACGCTGTTATTATCCAACTACTATTCTAATTACTGTTGGGAAACTTTATTTGTTTATTTAAATTAATCTTATATTATACAAAAATACAAACAGGGGAAGAATGAGGGAGCACTTTGCAAATAAATAAGTAAAGAATAAGAAAGTTGTTGAGTGAAGAATGTTGTGCGACCAGATTTTTAAGTATACAGTTTCCAGTCCGGCGGCTCAACCACAAATAAGGAATGAGTCATCCGTTTTCAAAGCAGCAAAAGTTGAGGCCTATCTTCTTAGGGATTACAGATAAAGTATCTTTAAGTATGTCGTTTCTTTAGTATGTCAGTATGTTTAAGTAAAGTGCCTTCAGAAAGTATTCTCACCCCTTTACTCTTTCCACATCTTGTTATGTTACAGCCTGAATTAAAACTAGATTAACTTGATATATTGTGTCGCTGATCTATACACAATACCCCATCATAATGTCAAAAGTGGAATTTTTGAAATGTCCCTCAGTCAGACAGTGAATTTCAAGCACAGATTCAACCACAAAGAGCAGGGAGCTTTTTCAATGCCTTGCAAAGAAGGGCACCCGATTGGTAGATGTGTAAAAATTAAAAAAGCAGACACTGAATATCCCTTTGAGCATGGTGAAGTTATGAATTACACTTCGGATGGTGTAGCAATACACCCAGTCACTACAAAGATACAGGCATCCTTCCTAACTCAGTTGCCGGAGAGGAAGGAAACTGCTCAGGGATTTCACCATGAGGCCAATGGTGATTTTAAAACAGTTACAAAGTTTAATGGTTATGATATGAGAAAAATTCTAGCATGTATTGACTCAGGGGGTTGAATACTTACCTAATCAATATATATTAGTGTTATATTTTTCAAATATTTTTTTAAAATAAATGTTAGAATTTTTCTTCCACTTTGACATCAGAGTATTTTGTGTCGATCGTTGACCAAAAATGACAATTAAATCAATTTCAATCCCACATTGCAACACAACAAAATGTGGAAAAACTCAACGTGTGAATACTTTCTGAAGCCTGAAGGCACTGTATGTCAGTATCTTTAAGTATGTCAGTATCTTTCAGTATGTCAGCATCTTTCATTATGTCAGTATCTTTAAGTATGTCAGTATCTTTCAGTATGTCAGTATCTTTCAGTATGTCAGTATCTTTCAGTATGTCAGTATCTTTCAGTATGTCAGTATCTTTCAGTATGTCAGTATCTTTCAGTATGTCAGCATCTTTCAGTATGTCAGTATCTTTCAGTATGTCAGTATCTTTCAGTATGTCAGTATCTTTCAGTATGTCAGTATCTTTCATTATGTCAGTATCTTTCGATATGTCAATATCTTTCAGTATGTCAGTATCTTTCAGTATGTCAGTATCTTTAAGTATGTCAGTATCTTTCAGTATGTCAGTATCTTTCAGTATGTCAGTATCTTTCAGTATGTCAGTATCTTTCAGTATGTCAGTATCTTTAAGTATGTCAGTATCTTTCAGTATGTCAGTATCTTTCAGTATGTCAGTATCTTTCAGTATGTCGGTAACTTTAAGTACTTCAGTATCTTACATTATGTCAGTGTCTTTCATTATGTCTTTATCTTTAGATATGTTAGTATCTTTCATTATGTCATTATCTTTAGATATGTCAGTATCTGTCAGTATGTCAGAGATGCTTTTGCTCTACTTCTATTGCTATTACAGCACTACTAATATCACCTCTACAGCTATTCTACTAATCACAGTGTTCTACTAATATCACCTTTACAGCTATTCTACTAATCACAGTGTTCTACTAATATCACCTTTACAGCTATTCTACTAATCACAGTGCTCTACTAATATCACCTCTACAGCTATTCTACTAATCACAGTGTTCTACTAATATCACCTTTACAGCTATTCTACTAATCACAGTGCTCTACTAATATCACCTCTACAGCTATTCTACTAATCACAGTGCTCTACTAATATCACCTCTACAGCTATTCTACTAATCACAGTGTTCTACTAATATCACCTCTACAGCTATTCTACTAATCACAGTGTTCTACTAATATCACCTCTACAGCTATTCTACTAATCACAGTGTTCTACTAATATCACCTCTACAGCTATTCTACTCATCACAGTGCTCTACTAATATCACCTCTACAGCTATTCTACTAATCACAGTGTTCTACTAATATCACCTCTACAGCTATTCTACTAATCACAGTGTTCTACTAATATCACCTCTACAGCTATTCTACTAATCACAGTGTTCTGCTAATATCACCTTTACAGCTATTCTACTAATCACAGTGCTCTACTAATATCACCTCTACAGCTATTCTACTAATCACAGTGCTCTACTAATATCACCTCTACAGATATTCTACTAATCACTGTGTTCTACTAATATCACCTCTACAGCTATTCTACTAATCGCAGTGTTCTACTAATATCACCTCTACAGCTATTCTACTAATCACAGTGTTCTACTAATATCACCTCTACAGCTATTCTACTAATCACAGTGTTCTACTAATTTCACCTTTACAGCTATTCTACTAATCAAAGTGTTCTACTAATATCACCTCTACAGCTATTCTACTAATCACAGTGTTCTACTAATATCACCTTTACAGCTATTCTACTAATCACAGTGTTCTACTATTATCACCTTTACAGCTATTCTACTAATCACAGTGCTCTACTAATATCACCTCTACAGCTATTCTACTAATCACAGTGTTCTACTAATATCACCTTTATAGCTATTCTACTAATCACAGTGCTCTACTAATATCACCTCTACAGCTATTCTACTAATCACAGTGCTCTACTAATATCACCTCTACAGCTATTCTACTAATCACAGTGTTCTACTAATATCACCTCTACAGCTATTCTACTAATCACAGTGTTCTACTAATATCACCTCTACAGCTATTCTACTAATCACAGTGTTCTACTAATATCACCTCTACACTATTCTACTAATCACAGTGCTCTACTAATATCACCTCTACAGCTATTCTACTAATCACAGTGTTCTACTAATATCACCTCTACAGCTATTCTACTAATCACAGTGTTCTACTATTATCACCTCTACAGCTATTCTACTAATCACAGTGTTCTACTAATATCACCTTTACAGCTATTCTACTAATCACGGTGCTCTACTAATATCACCTCTACAGCTATTCTACTAATCACAGTGCTCTACTAATATCACCTCTACAGCTATTCTACTAATCACAGTGCTCTACTAATATCACCTCTACAGCTATTCTACTAATCACAGTGTTCTACTAATATCACCTCTACATTTATTCTACTAATCACAGTGTTCTACTAATATCACCTCTACAGCTATTCTACTAATCACAGTATTCTACTATTATCACCTCTACAGCTATTCTACTAATCACAGTGCTCTACTAATATCACCTCTACAGCTATTCTACTAATCACAGTGTTCTACTAATATCACCTCTACAGCTATTCTACTAATCACAGTGTTCTACTAATATCACCTCTACAGCTATTCTACTAATCACAGTGTTCTACTAATATCACCTCTACAGCTATTCTACTAATCGCAGTGTTCTACTAATATCACCTTTACAGCTATTCTACTAATCACAGTGCTCTACTAATATCACCTCTACAGCTATTCTACTAATCACAGTGCTCTACTAATATCACCTCTACAGCTATTCTACTAATCACAGTGTTCTACTAATATCACCTCTACAGCTATTCTACTAATCACAGTGTTCTACTAATATCACCTCTACAGCTATTCTACTAATCACAGTGCTCTACTAATATCATCCCTACAGCTATTCTACTAATCACAGTGCTCTACTAATATCACCTCTACAGCTATTCTACTAATCACAGTGTTCTATTAATGTAATATTATGCCAGACAAATGGACTAAGGACTTTGAATAGCCCACATGGAATTGGTTTGGTTCCCACTGTCTCCCATCAAAGCTCTATAATTTCTGATGTACATGTTCATAGAGAAAGGGGGTTCAAGTATGTCTGCTTCAAAAGGTCACGGTGACAATTCAACTGGCTGGGAGTTTACAGAGGAGCCCGATACGGTCTCCCATTACCATGACAAACCTGTAGTCCAGTGTGTGTGTTATTCATTAAGATATGGGCCTCGGATGTATTTCCCTTTGTATTTGACATTCAGTGCGTAGAGCAGCACAACAAAGAGATCTGGAATGGCCATAGAGTGAATGTGTGATGATGCGTCAACGTAGACAGGGTCAATGCAAGGTTAGAGAGATGAATTCCATTCTGGAACAGAACTTATTCTCTGTGTGTCTCACCTTAGACTGACCCATAGTTTGTGCAGCATCATCATTATCAACCTCCTCATCATCGCACACACACACACACACACACACACACACACACACACACACACACACACAAACAAATTCCTTGGAGTGGTGTAACTGAATTTCCATTGATCCAAAATAGTAACAGTAATCCAAAATAGTTTTACAGTAATCCAAAATAGTTTAACAGTAATCCAAAGCATGAAGTGAATTACCCTTTTCTAATCACCAGACTTTTCTAAACATAGAGAACTTTGAGAAGGGGGGGGGGTTGATAGCAAACCGGTAAATTATACATTTAAAAAATCTAATTTTCCAAAAGTAAATTTGACTAAATGTCTTATCGGTTTTAGTTGTTTATTAAAGTCAGGATTCAGGAATGTTTGTGTGGCGGATCTTCTTCCGTTAACGCTGCTAAAACAGGAGTTTTCGTCAGTGATGACTATTCCTACATGGAAGGGAGGGAGGCTCTGTTGTCTGTTGTTAGTTTAGCGTCTTCCTGTGTTATGGAATTTCTGTATATTTTTACCATCTTTGATCCAGCGATGATGCCTCACGTTTGGTATTTTTCCAACACACTAGCTGTCTCCTGGTCCTATTTTAGGGTTAATTGCCAAGGTCAAGTTTCTCACTCTGTGAACAAGAACAGACAAAGCATTCACTGATCTACGTAGACTGCTTCCTCTGACAAAGCGTGCAAATTACTCTATTCTAACGTTGCTGACCTTTTTAGGGGAGAATTTTTATACAGACGCAGATCTCTGAGTTTGGATACTATACTGGCTGCTTCCCCTGACTTCGTTTCGATATGACAGCTGCACACCTAAAAAATCTACAACGCTAACATTAACAATAGCCTAGTCAGCAGAACAGGCCTCCGGGACAGTGTTACAGTACAGTCAGTGACTCACGGTAGAGTTTACCCACAGACACTGTTCAACATTGTCTTCAATCCTGAAGAAGGCACTGCACCGAAACGTGGGTTTGAGGTTTACCCATTAAATTGTTGGGAGGATATATAGTGTCCTTATTTTTATACAACATGGTCCTCAACAACATTTGAACAGGTCTCTCTAGCGAAATATGTTTTTTTATCTCAAAGTAACAAAACAATAAATTGTCTTTGATTCCTCCCTCAATGAAACTAACCTACTGTACTGACATTGTATTCAAGAAGCATTTAATGCATGTCTGCTGTTCCTTTTTCTCCATGTAAGCGAACCTACTGAACAGACTTACAGCATTCCAAAGCCAAGGCGCAAACACGACCGAGACTTTATCACCCATAATGTGGAGTTTGAATGTTCATGTTGTGTCAGAGACCGTCCCTGTATGTCTAACCCGAGTCATGGTGTGTGTTTTCTCCTTTGATGTAATCTGTTCTAACTATAGATAGCAAAGGAGGGTGTGTCTCTGTTCTGTAGTTCACAGTCTACTCAGGACACATGACTCAGTCTAACCCTGTCTGGCAGAAGTAAATTACACACAGCTGGGAGAGACGTTGAAGTGCTGAAGAGCAACTATGAAGCACACAGGTGAACCCTGTACTGAAAGTTTCACACAAGAGCTAAGAACATGATTATGAATGAACTTCGTAAAAACTGAAAATGCATTTCAAAACAGATTTGTCTGTGTTAGTTTTGAAATGTATTGAATTACTTTATAACACAACATTAATACAATCCATGCATTTTCAACACATTTTTTAAACGTATATAGTCTTACAGTAGGCCTAGGTGAGGACAAGGGAGTCCTTAGTATTAGGGGGTGTCAGGTAGCCTAGCGGTTGAGAGCGTAACCGAAAGGTTACTGGTTTGAATCCCCGTGCCGACTAGGTGAAATATTTGTCAATGTGCCCTTGAGCAAGGCACTAAATGTAAAATGATTAGGATTCATCTGTGGATGATTGTTCTCAGTCAGAGTGCGCTATAATCACCAGAGACTGTATGGAGGGGGGTGAACACAATGTGAAAGTAGAACTAGGACAGAGTGGCTCCCTCTCACCGGAGCATAGTGAAATATCACACGTTGAGTACGGTTACTAAGCCAGTAATGAGAGGTTATTAATATCATCAGTGTGTTTCCTGTGTCTTGTCCAGGGCCACTGGGAGTGGGAGAGCTGGCTGGCTCATACTGTCTGCCTGTAGAAGCGGGATCCCACAGGGTGGAGGCAAAGCCAACATATGCAGTCAGACAAGTATCTCTGACAACACTTCTATTCAACTGAAACAATAATGCACATACTGTCTAGTGCAGACTCTTACCTGTTTGTTATAGAACTATATTTTGATCAATTCAAACTGGAGAAAAAAAACTGAAACTGAAAACCAAACCAACTACTAATCACTTTTTCAACATCTATAAAGATATGGTTCATGATCTGTCACAAAGGGCAAATGACTCCATAGGGGTTACAGTGAAGCTAATGACAGACTATTAATCAATATTTAAGGCTCTCAAATGCTTGAGATCATTTTGAAGTGGTAAAGGATGGAAGTGCTGGAAGTGTGTGAAACAGTCAATAGAAAGGGGCTTTCAAGAAAACAGCCCAGACAAGGTGACATCATTCATTTGGAATCAGAATGGAGGTATTCCCCTTCTTGGCTTGTCTGGGAAGAATTGGATCATTGGGCAGTAGGCAGCACTAAGATGTTAGGGGAATGTTAGGGGATATTCAGCACAGCCCCGGTTTAAATAAAGTTCAGGACATTGGATTTGCAGGAGGAGGATTCACATTTTTTATATTTTTTTCATTCATTGCTAAGGCCACCGTGCAAAGTCCAAATATCCCTATTCTGGAGGAAGATCAAGACAACCTTGTTATCACATTAAAAGCAGTTTCTCTCAAACGATTACAGAGGCTTCTATCTAAAGTCCTCCCTGTCTAGCAAATGTGTTAATTTTAGCACTGAGTAGGAGATCTGCGTTTTTCTAGCCTGAAGTTCAAAGCCCTCTGATGTCATCATCCTGCATCCAAGCCCCATAGAGAAAAACCACCGAGTCAGTCAGAGTCCTTTGATGAGTGGCTGGGCCTGTTATTAAAACTGATCTTCAATGTTTAACTGTCTTCAATGCACATTCCTGACTGTGTAAAAATGTCTGTTGTGTACACTGCTGTAGTTTGGATGTTTACAGTAACGAATGGACTTGACCTATACACTTTATAAGGCCTTATTGTACGGAAGAGTCCTTTTTTATCTCACACGCGGCATCAATAGTGAAGGGGACTTCCAAACCAACTCACCTCCGCCCACGCCAAACCTCAATAACGACAGGCCCACGAACCCTCAGACTATTAACACAATGGCATTCCATACAGAACACATAATGTACCTTTACCCAGACAGACCTAGCAACACGGCAGGGAGCGCCTTGACACACACGTAATCTTCATCATCATCATCCTCAGTTAAAATAATCTCTCTCTACCATAGAATCTTCTCAAGATCGAGAAATTCCACTTTGTAAGTTTAGACGAACAAGAACAAATATTTTCCCTTTTGCTTTTGATTAGCTGCATATGGATTTTATTTATTTAGCGAATGCAAATTCCCTAAATCAAGTCCTTTAAATTGCTTCCCGGTCCTGCTGGAGAATGTGGAATCACACACACTAACAGACAAAACTTTGTTTTTGCTCTTGTTGTTTCTAAATGGATAAAATAGCATATACAGTGCATTCAGAAAGTATTCACACTCGTTGAATTTTTCCACATTTTGTTGTGTTACAAAGTGGGATTAAAATGGATTGATGTAATTGTATTTTTTTGTAAACGATCTACGCAAAATACTCTGTAATGTCAAAGTGGAAGAACAATTCTAACATTTGTAAAAAAATACATACATAAAAAAATACAACATTAATATATCTTGATTAGCAGTGGTGTAAAGTACTTAAGTAAAATATTTTACTTAAGTTGTTTTCTGGAGTATCTGTACTTTACTATTTATAGTTTGACTACTTTTACTTTTACTACATTCCTAAAGAAAATAATATACTTTTACTCCATACATTTTCCCTGACACCCAAAAGTACATGTTACATTTTGAATGCTTAGAAGGTCAGGAAAATTGTCCAATTCACACACTTATCAAGAGAACATCCCTGGTCATCCCTACTGCCTCTGATCTGATGGAATCACTAAACACAAATGCTTAGTCTGTAAATTATTTCTAAATGTTGGAGTGTGCCGTTGGTTATCCGTAAATAAATACAAAATAATCATAAAATTGTGCCTTCTTTTTTGCCTTAATATAAGCAATTTGAAATTATTTATACTTTTACTTTGATACTTAAGTATATTTTAGCAATTACATTTACTTTTGATACTTAAGTATATTTAAAACCAAATACTTTTAGACTTTTACTCAAGTAATATTTTACTGGGTGACTTTCACTTTTACTTGAATCATTTTCTATATACAGTGGGGGAAAAGAAGTATTTAGTCAGCCACCAATTGTGCAAGTTCTCCCACTTAAAAAGATGAGAGAGGCCTGTAATTTTCATCATAGGTACACGTCTACTATGACAGACAAAATGAGATTTTTTTCTCCAGAAAATCACATTGTAGGATTTTTATGAATTTATTTGCAAATTATGGTGGAAAATAAGTATTTGGTCAATAACAAAAGTTTCTCAATACTTTGTTATATACCCTTTGTTGACAATGACACAGGTCAAACGTTTTCATTAAGTCTTCACAAGGTTTTCACACACTGTTGCTGTATTTTGGCCCATTCCTCCATGCAGATCTCCTCTAGAGCAGTGATGTTTTGGGGGCTGTCACTGGGCAACACAGACTTTCAACTCCCTCCAAAGATTTTCTATGGGGTTGAGATCTGGAGACTGGCTAGGCCACTCCAGGACCTTGAAATGCTTCTTACGAAGCCACTCCTTCGTTGCCGGGCGGTGTGTTTGGGATCATTGTCATGCTGAAAGACCCAGCCACGTTTCATCTTCAATGCCCTTGCTGATGGAAGGGAGGTTTTCACTAAAAATGTCACGATACATGGCCCCATTCATTATTTCCTTTCACGGATCAGTCGTCCTGGTCCCTTTGCAGAAAAAACAGCCCCCAAAGCATGATGTTTCCACCCCCATGCTTCACAGTAGGTATGGTGTTCTTTGGATGCAACTCAGCATTCTTTGTCCTCCAAACACGACCGAGTTGAGTTTTTACCAAAAAGTTATATTTTGGTTTCATCTGACCATATGACATTCTCCCAATCCTCTTCTGGATCATCCAAATGCACTCTAGCAAACTTCAGACGGGCCTGGACATGACTGGCTTAAGCAGGGGATACGTCTTGCACTGCAGGATTTGAGTCCCTGGCGGCGTAGTGTGTTACTGATGGTAGGCTTTGTTACTTTGGTCCCAGCTCTCTGCAGGTCATTCACTAGGTCCCCCCGTGTGGTTCTGGGATTTTTGCTCACCGTTCTTGTGATCATTTTGACCCCACGGGTGAGATCTTGCGTGGAGCCCCAGATCGAGGGAGATTATCAGTGGTCTTGTTGTCTTCCATTTCTAACAATTGCTCCCACAGTTGATTTCTTCAAACCAAGCTGCTTACCTATTGCAGATTCAGTCTTCCCAGCCTGGTGCAGGTCTACAATTTTGTTTCTGGTGTCCTTTGACAGCTCTTTGGTCTTGGCCATAGTGGAGTTTGGAGTGTGGCTGTTTGAGGTTGTGGACAGGTGTTTTTTATACTGATAACAAGTTCAAACAGGTGCCATTAATACAGGTAATGAGTGGAGGACAGAGGAGCCTCTTAAAAGAAGAAGTTACAGGTCTGTGAGAGCCAGAAATCTTGCTTGTTTGTAGGTGACCAAATACTTATTTTCCACCATAATTTGCAAATAATTTCATAAAAAATCCTACAATGTGATTTTCTGGATTTTTTTCCTCAATTTGTCTGTCGTAGTTGACGTGTACCTATGATGAAAATTACAGGCCTCTCTCATCTTTTTTAAGTGGGAGAACTTGCACAATTGGTGGCTGACTAAATACTTTTTTCCCCCACTGTAGGTACAGTGAGGGAAAAAAGTATTTGATCCCCTGCTGATTTTGTACGTTTGCCCACTGACAAATAAATGATCAGTCTATAATTTAATGGTAGGTTTATTTGAATAGTGAGAGACAGAATAACAAAAAAATCCAGAAACGCATGTCAAAAATGTTATAAATTGATTTGCATTTTAATGAGGGAAATAAGTATTTGACCCCCTCTCAATCAGAAAGATTTCTGGCTCCCAGGTGTCTTTTATACAGGTAACGAGCTGAGATTAGGAGCACACTCTTAAAGGGAGTGCTCCTAATCTCAGTTTGTTACCTGTATAAAAGACACCTGTCCACAGAAGCAATCAATCAATCAGATTCCAAACTCTTCACCATGGCCAAGACCAAAGAGCTCTCCAAAGATGTCAGGGACAAGATTGTAGACCTACAAGGCTGGAATGGGCTACAAGACCATCGCCAAGCAGCTTGGTGAGAAGGTGACAACAGTTGGTGCGATTATTCGCAAATGGAAGAAACACAAAATAACTGTCAATCTCCCTCAGCCTGGGGCTCCATGCAAGATCTCACCTCGTGGAGTTGCAATGATCATGAGAACGGTGAGGAATCAGCACAGAACTACACGGAGGATCTTGTCAATGATCTCAAGGCAGCTGGGACCATAGTCACCAAAGAAAACAATTGGTAACACACTACGCCGTGAAGGACTGAAATCCTGCAGCGCCCGCAAGGTCCCCCTGCTCAAGAAAGCACATATACATGCCCGTCTGAAGTTTGCCAATGAACATCTGAATGATTCAGAGGAGAACTGGGTGGAAGTGTTGTGGTCAGATGAGACCAAAATGGAGCTCTTTGGCATCAACTCAACTCGCCGTGTTTGGAGGAGGAGGAATGCTGCCTATGACCCCAAGAACACCATCCCCACCGTCAAACATGGTGGAAACATGCTTTGGGGGTGTTTTTCTGCTAAGGGGACAGGACAACTTCACCGCATCAAAGGGACGATGGAGGGCCATGTACCGTCAAATCTTGGGTGAGAACCTCCTTCCCTCAGCCAGGGCATTGAAAATGGGTCGTGGATGGGTATTCCAGCATGACAATGACCAAAACACACGGCCAAGGCAACAAAGGAGTGGCTCAAGAAGAAGCACATTAAGGTCCTGGAGTGGCCTAGCCAGTCTCAGACCTTAATCCCATAGAAAATCTGTGGAGGGAGCTGAAGGTTCGGTTGCCAAACGTTAGCCTCGAAACCTTAATGACTTGGAGAAGATCTGCAAAGAGGAGTGGGACAAAATCCCTCCTGAGATGTATGCAAACCTGGTGGCCAACTACAAGAATCGTCTGACCTCTGTGATTGCCAACAAGGGTTTTGCCACCAGAGTACTAAGTCATGTTTGCAGAGGGGTCAAATACTTATTTCCCAGATTAAATGCAAATCAATTTACAACATTTTTGACATGCGTTTTTCTGGATTTTTGTTTTGTTTTTTTGTTTCTCACTGTTCAAATAAACCTACCATTAAAATTATAGACTGATAATTTCTTTGTCAGTGGGCAAACATACATCATCAGCAGGGGATCAAATATTTTTTCCCTCACTGTATCTCTACCATAAACTGCCTCCAACATCAAGAATTTGGCAGTATGTCCAACCAGCCTCGCAACCGCAGACCCTGTGTAACCACGCCAGCCCAGGACCTCCACATCCGGCTTCGTCTAAGACCACCCACCCGGACAGCTGATGAAACTGAGGAGTATTTCTGTCTGTAATAAAGCCCTTTTGTGGGGAAAAATTCATTCTGATTGGCTGGACCTTGCTCCCCAGTGGGTGGGCCAGTCTCCCAAGTGGGAGGGCCTATGCCCTCTCAGGCCCACCCATGGCTGCGCCCCTGCCCAGTCATGTGAAATCCATAGATTAGGGCCTAATGAATTTATTTCAATTGACTGATTTCCTTATATGAACTGTAACTCAGTAAAATCGTAGAAATTGTTGCATGTTGCATTTCTATTTTTGTTCAGTATATTTTACTTTTGTATTGAAAAATGTATGAAGGCACCTTTGAAGAAATATATAAAATAGTTTGAAAATCGTTGCTTATGTTAGATCAAATGCAGTTAGTCTGAGTCAGTCTCATGGTTTCTTTGTCATACATATTCCTATTCCTTGTGTCGCTTGAACTACACTGAACCAAAATATGAAATGCAGCATGTAAAGTGTTGATCCCATGTTTCATGAGCTGAAGAAAAAAAAACACAGACATTTTCCATGCGCACAAACAGCTTATTTCTCTCAAATGGGGGGCAGGCAGTATGAAACATAAAAAAATAATGTATGTACTCACTAACTGTAAGTCCCACCCCATGGCTGCACCCCTGCCCAGTCAAGTGAAATCCATAGATTAGGGCCTAATGAATTTATTTCAATTTCCTTATATGATCTGTAACTCCGTAAAAACGTTTAAATTGTTGCATGTTGCGTTTTTATTTTTGTTCAGTATATAACGTGCATAATTTATTTAGCCTACATTATTGAATACACCAATAGGTGGATAGAAAACGGACATTTTCCTCAATAGTATTGATATTGAGGCTATAGGTCTACAGACAGAAAGCAGCAGAGTTGTCCAGGCTCTGTCGCAGCCGGCCGCGACCGGGAGACCCATGGGCGGCGCACAATTGGTCCAGCGTCGTCCAAGGTAGGGGAGGGTTTGCCCGGCAGGGATGTGGGTTTGTTTCAACGGGGGCCAGTATGAAAAAAAAAAAAAAACATGTATGCATTCACTAACTGTAAGTCGCTCTGGATAAGAGCGTCTGCTAAATGACTAAAATGTAAATATGTCATGTAAATGAGTTATATGGTGATTGCCACCTGCTGTGTCATAATGCGGGTGTAACCAGCAGGCTGTACTATCGGAGCGTGTAGAGAGGCACGCGCTGCAATAATATCTGCCCGAGACGGTGATACATTGTAGCAGTAGCATGCCGCGCATACAGTTCTTTTGTTACAACAAATGTGGCGACATTGTAGCAGCCTAGTTTTCATATTGATATCCAACAGCTCGTATTCAACACGTTGATTTTAGACGATTTGACGAACCATTTGTCCCACTGTTTTTAAACTGTAAACTCTACAGTCAACAACCTCGTCTCTCTTCCTGGTACTGTGTTCTTTAAAGCTCAAAAAGAGCATGCGCGACGGGTTAGCTCTGCTGCAGAATGACGTCAACAATTCAAAACACAGGCAAGTCCAGACACACTACCGTCCGATCTGTCATACGATGTACGCTTTAATTTATTCTAGCCAACTAACTGAGGATATTTCTATCACGTTGCATGCGAATGAAGCCGGAAATTTGGAAACGTTAACGACTGTTTTGGATATTTTCGAAGGAATATAATTTTTGCGCAAATGTCCGGACATTGACATTGTGAACCTACCTGTCAAAGGAATCTGTGAAGTGCTGTACTGTTGTTGACACGAGCCGAGCGGCGTTATCTCTGCTCATGACGATGCCTCTCGAGGATGATCTAGCCTTAGCAGCCGCGACTGCGCAACACCGATCGTGTTAAAATTCTATTACAAAGTGGAGTGGACGTCAACGGTGTAAACTGCTTTGGACGGACACCTCTGCAGGTAAGTGTCTCGCGCTACGCTCTCTCGTCGTGCTTATTGGTGAAGATCGTGTCATGATTATTGTAAAAAGAGAGTCAATGTTCAACGATGTCATCAATATTTTAGCGTTGCGGAGATGGCCTTGTTCAAAAAAATACATCGACTATGTTTTTGGTTGAAACCGTAAACTGTCTTAATCCATTACTAGAATAGCATGTCATACTGTGAAATAATTTGCATGGGACCTATATTACCTTGTTATATATGTATATGTTTTAACGTGCTTTATTTACGTTATAGTTTAGTCTGTTGAGCTCCAACTAGTGCGCATGATGGGAATGGTGCGCAATTGCGCGTGGCTTCTGTAGGCCTTCCATTACGTTTTATCAAGTCCAAATTGATACTTCTATTGTTGGAAATATTTCCATTAGTTTGCCTTTCAAATAAACATAGAAATAATTCGATATTATACTCTATCAAAATGGTCCATGGCATTACCAATGTAGGCTATATAGGGGCAATGAAGGATCATGCAGGTCACCACACCCAATGTTCCAAACTCAAAAATGATCTCCCAAAAATGGCCAAAGTTATCCATATACATGATCTATCTTTTTGTAAATTATGAATGTGTTCATATTTAATGACCTACTCTAAAAAACCAATTTCCTTGGGCTGCTTTATCAAAATGCCTTGGCTGACTCTTCCATATTTTGCTTTAACACTTTGATAGGCCTACATTTCGGTGCTCTTTAGGTTTGCTACATTACGAAATATGTGGCTACAATTAAAATAAGTAACAACTAATTCATAAGATTAATTGTAGGCCGACTTATACCCTATAAATATGTTATAGCATCGAGTTGGGCCTAATTACTTTTTTTTATGTGGATACATTATTATATTGTTATTAAATTGTTAAGTGAATTACAGCACAGATATTTTTTGATAATTAAAACACTTTTCGCAATCTGAAACGAAAAGCATGCGCTTTTATGGTCTGATAGAACTATAGGCAAACTGTATTATTTAGTGTTACTCTAAATAACTTATTATACACCATGGCAACATTATTTGCCTCGCAAATATAGGCATATTTATTAAATATCCTAGCAGAAGGTTTGTAAGTAAAATCAACTGCATTTGTATTTCCTAGGTGATGATGATGGGCAGTTCACCTGTGGCGCAGTTGTTACTAATGCAAGGAGCGGATCCTAATATCGCAGACCGACACACCGGGACCACGCCGTTACACGATGCCAGGATGGGCTTTTTGGACACGGTAGAGATCCTTGTCCAATTCCTCGCTGATCCGAATAGCCGGGACAATAGGAACTGCCGGCCAATCGATTTGGCAAAAGAAAGTGGACACCAGAATGTCGTTGCGTTTCTGCAGGCTTTATGAATTCAAAGATGCGTTGTATTTATTTGTTTGACGATTTTATTGTATAGAATACGGATGTATATCCTAGACCCGTTAAGTTCTTAAATACTTTTTTTGTATCGATAAAAAATGCTTTATTTATGCCTCTCCAAGAAATGCACACTTTATGCACTTAATCAACGGTTTGTTAATTAGGCTTAAGAGTTAAGTATATGTACAATTTTAATTTTTAGTGTTAAGTTGTAATTAGGCTATTTGCTGTTTTTTAAATATTAAATCATGTAATAATCACAGATAGACTGGTTTAGCGTTGCTATAGGGAAAATATATACTCTGATGGATGCAATATTGATAAGGTAAGGAATTTACTGAACAAAAAATAAAAGCACACAGGTATTGTGATACCTTCAATACACCCGTTTGAACTTTTGATTAAATAAATAATTGTTTTTTATCAGATTGCATTAGCCCTTTATGATGAAGTTATTATTAGAAATCCAAAAGTAAAAATTTAGGTAGGGTATGGATTTGTGTATTTTGATAATAATCCATAATCGTTTATATTAAGACAATGTTATTGGAAATGGGTCTGGACTTCCTGCATATAAAGCTGATGATGTTTGTATTTGTATTTTGAATAATTCCGAGAAAATTGTTTAATGTCAAACCTAAAGTTGGTCACTTCGATTCTGAATTATTTAAGTACCTACCTACTTAAATATGTATTAATTTAGGCTATAATTAAGTATTTATGGAGCTCAATTTGAAAACCATAAGCTTCTGCTACAATGTATCGACATTGAACGAAATGTTTAACTTTTGATGGCAGGAAATAATCTAAATAATGGAAGGATCTAGACCACAATGAATTAGCGTGTCCGTTTGTGAGAAGTAAGGTGTGTTGCTCCTTCAGCTCGATAAACTATTGACCTTATTTATTTTTACAACTTAAACATACCTTTTATTTAGGCCAACTATAATGGGAACATACTTTTCTGTTGAATACGAATGTTTGGATAGGCTGCAAGACCTATTGTGTTTCTTTAACATAGCCTACACACCTAAAACTCAACTAGGGACCTCATTGTTGCCCTCTAATCAGGGGACTGGTTTATACCTGGGACACCATGGGTGCGATTAATTATCAGGTAGAACAGAAAACCAGCAGGCTCTGGACCTCGTAGGGTAAGAGTTGAATACCCCTGGCCCTACACAATATTCCAAAATCAATATCATTAAACGTATTTATTTTTCACTGTGGAACAAACACTCACCAGACCTTGTGTAACTTACTGTACAAGAGGAGATAGCAAAGTGGGCGTCTCCCGAAAATTCAAATAGTACATTGCACGAATGATCAAGATTTTGGTTCATGGGTCTAATAGGCCTACGTTTTGCATGAATATAAATGTTATTGTTAACGTCATTCCGCCATTTTTGCTTCATTTTATTTGAAAGGTCAATCTAAACTAGACCACTGTAATAACACCAACAATTTTTTATATATATATATATATATACATATATCTATTTGGTCAAAACACACTTGTTTTGTATATGAGGCAAAAGCATAGATGTACGACGTATGACGCCCCTTGCAGTTTCTCTTGTCATTTCGCACCAGGCCAGCTGGAAGCCACAAATAACTTTGGAACGCTGGTGCAAAATATTGCAATGCACGATCAACAAGGCAGGAATGAATGCAAGAATTCACACTTGTCCTCCGAGTCTGACTCGAGGCATGTATTAGGCTATTGGAACTGTAACACTAGCAGTCATTACAATGTATCCATTTTGTCTTAAGGATACATTTTAGTAGTGGCAATTTATTATTGGAAATGTTTAGTAGACAATCAACATGAGGGAGCCAATGCAAATATTTGCTAAGAAGCCTAATAATTAAATGGAAAAATATATCATTTGTGTATTTTGAAAGTAGGCTATACTTTAAACCATGTGCACTTCTTGAAGTTTGTTACGCTTGTAATTTCAAAGTCCATTTACTTGCGTTATGCTGCATCATGTTTTCGACTTCCAGACAGTATGCTTTCCGAGCTTCATGTTTCTCTAATTCAAACGTATTTGAATGGTGACACAACTTGTCACTAAAGTACAGTACAGTAGCGAGATGTAGCGATAAATGAGAATTTTTAGCATCTGGCATGATGGCACACGCACTTTGCAAAAGTACCTATCATTTCACTTAAGCAACAGAAGTGACATTATGCAAACAGAATGACAGGAAGTCCAATGTTGAGCACATATGCAGTTGTCACTTCACAAACAAGTGTTAGGTTAAGATTCTAGCTAACTTCCTGATTTTTAAAATGAAAAGCACATTTCCAATCTACATAACTTTATTGATTTTGTCACACTTGCAAACACATTTGACATGTGACATGGTCAAACACATAATTCATAACAGAATATCAACCATCATGTTGACAGTTAGGCCAACTTACTTACTGAAGTGAACCCTTTTAGGATCCCCATTATAATACTGTAGCTCTGAATCCAGTGTAAGAAGAAATGCTTCGTTAAAATGAAGGGAAGTATTTTGAAGATAGTTTTAGATTATGTCACATGATATGAGACAGATCGATCATTGCCCTCAGTGGAAGCTTTCTTAATGAAGACAAGGCATTTTATTGAATGGAAAATATATTATGAGCCATGAATCCACTATTCCCTATTAACTCACCTAATAATTAGGAGTAAAGAGCCTGGAATCTATCAACAATGTAGTTGACCTTGTTTCTGGGCAACACAGTGGATTGGACAGAGTAGGGTAAGTTGGCCCTAGTCACTGATCTTGGGTCAGTTTTGCATTTTTCCCCACTAAATGGTTATGGTTAGGATTGGGGGAGGGGAAGCTGATTCTAGATCTGTACCTAGGTGAAACTTCACCCCTGAGCGGATAAACAGGACTGAGGCTTTGTGAACGGAGTGATGCAGTTGCTTTTGATTGAATGTCCCTTGTTCCAAATATACTCTGCAAAAGTCTTGTTCGTCATAGACCTACATGTCAGATCCATATGGGCTACAAACAATCCCTGAAAACAACCGACTAACTCATTTTCTTTCAGAAGACATTATAGGACATACCAAAATGTTTGTAATTACTCATTAAAGTATCTACAGTATGAAAACACATGGCTGAAATCAACAGTATATAAACCAGCAGTAAAATACTGACAATGTTAATGTATATATATAAAAAACATTTTGACCCTTAATTTATCAGGGGATCTTTTTAGTGACCAGAGTCTGGACACCCATTTAATGTCCCATCTGAAAGACGGCACCCTACACAGGGCAATTTCTCCAATCACTGCCCTGGGGCATTGGGACCTTCTTTTTACCAGAAGAAAGAATGCTCTCCGTCCCTCCAACACCCCTTCCAGCAGCATCTGGTCTCCCATCCAGGGACCGACCCTGCTTAGATTCAAAAGCAAGCCAGCAGTGGAATGCAGGGTGGTATGCTGCTGGCAAACGATGTAATGTTACTCAAATGTGTTGTGAAATCCTGGCGAATGTACAGTACTGAAAACATGCATATCAGGCACTTTCGATTCACTGATGAGGAATCGAGAGAGAGATGAATCCATTGTCCGTATTGGTGGCTGGTGTGTTGCGGTCATTCTCTGTTCTACGGGGTGAAGAGGGGCTTTTCGGTGGTTCTCAGTGTTTCGGTAGCATTATTGAGGATTGCGCTGTTGTCTGAAAAAGAAACCAAACACAAAAACACACTAAATAGTAGCAGAGGTACTAACAAAAACAGATTTTTAGAAAATACACATATTGCAATCTGTTGTAAAACAAACTAATATGTTAGTTTTTAGTGTTTGCGTCATGAAGCATGCCATACTGGAATTTCTGTTTAGCACGTCAAATTGCAGTCCCATCATTGACTGAAGTGTCGTTGAGGATGAATAGTGAAGAGAATGTAAGACTAAGGGCCTTCACATTATGGCTCATTGGGTTCAGGAGCCAGTGTCCTGAGGAGAGGGAATCACCTTGAACACAGACCTAGGTTCAAATATAATTGATTTCTTATCACTTTGGGACTATTCCATTAGTTCTATAAGCAGGATTCAGTGGATTTCAGAGCTGAGACGTCCTGAAAGACATCACCTTTAACACCCGTTTATATACAGACCAGAAGCCTGACATGTTTTGAGAAGCATCAGGACAGGTCATCATTATCAGCCCAATAACTATCAATGTTAATGCAGGCCGACTCAGCACTCAGTGAGAATCAGTATCTGAGAATGAGCAGTGAGTAACTCAGTGAGAATGTGCTTACTGAGCGCCGAGACCTGATAGAAAGGACATACTGAACAGCACCAGCTCTCCCTACGTGTCTACATACCCATGCGGTGACACGTTTTGTGTTTGTACATTGCCATGTTGCCTGGGAGGTTGATATTTAGTAAGATTGAAAAAATAAAGTACTTAATTGCCCGAGATGATAAATAAAGTTGAATTATACTATTCTATTCAAACCCACCTGTAGAGATTAACCTGGTCCATTACAATGGCAAGTCTTACCTTCAGAGCCTTTATGGTGTGGGTCCAGTCCTCCTGGGTGCAGATCAGGGGGATAAAGTGAGCAGGATACTGCTGGCCTTGTTGGCATTCTCCTTCATTGTCTTCAGGACGTTGTCGACGCACACCTGGGACAAGCAGGAATTACATTTAATGAGAAAACGGATACGTATTTTTTTTTGTGAGATTGAGGTGCTTATTTTGGTAAATTCTAGCCGCCTTCAAAGACAGGAGAAAGATGCCGACAGATTAAATAAACACCTGCGAGACCAAAGGACGTACTTGCCTCGAACAGAGAGGATCGAAGACAGTAAAATACCAACTCAAAACGTGTTAGGTTTTTAATAAATGAGTAAGAGGGCTGTAAATATTCTACAAGGCAATTCTCATTTTTTTCACACACCATTTTTTCGCTTATCATTTTTAGAAGATAATAGTAGCCATTCAAAAGTTTGTTTTCACGAGTATAACCAAGTCTGTTTGAAGCAGGCGGTTCCTTATGCAAATAATACTTCTCTGTGGCTTGAAAGGACAACTTAAACACTCATTAGCATTTGTTGCAATTACATGCGTTTACTCCAGTATTATACGCCCATTGTTATTGTGGATGCAATTCACACCTCAGTAATCTGACAGAGTCGGTGCAGATGATCGTAGTGCCAACACGTGGACAGTCACAGAAACAGTTTGACACGTTAACATGATTGCGCTATGGTCCGGCATTACTTTCACTTTCCTTTCTTTTCTTACCGTCTCGTGATTGTCTCCAGGCAACGGCATTCAAACGTCAACATATTTTGAATTTGAGCGCCAATTAATGTTTTCTCAATCCAAGCCTCAATTGAAATATTGCTTGAGAAACAAAATAAGCAACACGTTTGTAGAATCAAAGCTCCTCTCTTCTTCCCGTTCCACAGACATCCTACACTGGTAATGTGGAGCCTTCGAGTTCAGTTTGAGTTTGAGTTTTTGAGTTTGAGAGCCCGAGTAATGCATGGTTGAATTGTTCAACAGCAGGCATTTTGTTTCATACTACGTTTGCAATGTTGTGTGCACATTCTCGGTTTAGGTACATCTTGCGGGGTGTAAAACTGGGTGCTCTGAAAGCTAGGCCTATCACTCTGTAAACATTGGCAGCTAGCCCGTGGAGTGATTTCCTATACGACTGTTTGCTTACACTATAAAAATAACACACCTGTCTCCTGACTGCATGGTACAGCTAACAGCTCAAGTCAAAGGGAGTATTAAATGCACTAAAAGATAATCTGGTAATCTGTTATATTGATAACCTTGTGTTGTGTAATTGAATTACCTGTGTTTACGCCATTACATTACTACCTATTATGCATTGTGGTCATAACACGACAATAACTGAAACACATTAGAGAGTGGTATCCATCTATCAGATCACGGGAGGACTCTGTCAGATCAGACAGACAGTGATGCAATAGGAGACTTTGGCCAGCAGGAGCTCCCAACGACACATGTCAACTCTGGACAACCAAATGGCACTCCCTGTTCACCTATTTAGTGCCCTACGTTTGAAGCAAGGGCTGCATGAAGATGTGATAAATATTGATCCTTACAATACAGTAGATTCAGTAACTGATGATACGAAACCTATTATAAAACTTAGGCTATAAAGCCATGATAACCATGTTGATCTTATCCAATGGAAAGGCAATGCAGGTAATAAGGCAATCCCACTACTTAACAACATCTAGGATGGAGCTAAACTTGTAAACAATTTGATCCATAGATCATACATTTATGATAAGTATGTATTTTATTGGCTACATTGAGATAACTTAATTACAATGGATAAAATCAGACAAATTGTTCCTACACCAATGTCAACTAGGCTAAATGCCATGCAGCTCCAGAACAGCATGCCGTTTATAACAAGACGACAATCTTGGGTGGCCCAACCCCAACTGTATGTTACCATGGTACTCCTCAAGGGACATTAACTGATATAACCTTCTAATGTCATGTTGATACACCACGAAGAGACCAGGTTCGTTTTGGAAAATAGAGCACAGTACCACAACATGTGACCAGCTAAAATACATGTTTATTAGTTGTGTGCTCCTAATGAAAACACCCCTGAACTGAGGGGCTGTTGTGTTGTGATCTCTTCCCAGGCCCCGTGGACAGCATATCCGGTGACTCAACCTCTGCTGGCAGGATTCACACCGGAGGCTGGCAGGCTCAGCGGAGGCTGGCACGGTCAGCAGGTTGCAGGGAGGCGGGAGCCAGGGGGAGGGAGGGTGTAGAGCAGCCGGAAGGATGTGGCGAGAGGGTGTGCAACAGGAGGGGGAAGGAGGGGGAGCGGCCAGGAGGTCAGCTGCAGGAACTAGGAAGGGGATGTCGGGTAAGGAGCACGGAAGCGAGCCTCCCAGACATAATATATCAACTGGATAGTGGGTGGCAGTCACTCACTCGGAAGCTGGGTGTGTGTGTGGTGTGTGTGTGTGTGTGTGTGTGTGTGTGGGAGGTACTTTGATATATAATAATCAGGCGAAAGAATTGGAAACGTGTAAATGAGTTGCCTCGTAAAATGCTGACGAGGGAGGAAATTTACACTGGACAAATGTCATTAGTGCAATTTCAAATCCCTAAAATACTATTTCGGAAAGAAGATGACGATTTGTTTTGCTACAGCTTTTGTGACAGAGGCATATTACTATTTAGTTATTATTAACTGGATAGACACATTTTGAATTCCTAGAAGCTCGATTATGTAAGAATATAAATGCATTTATTCAAATTGTAGAGTTGACCTCTAGGTCAGTGTGACAGCTGGTACACTTTGGGAGCCATTTCAGAACAGGAATGGTCACTTCAAACCTCATGTCACAGGACATTTTAGACAAAAAAAAATGGCCAATAGTCTAATGATGGGGAAGATAATCAAAGGTGATATAAAAAAGGAGAAACTAATTCAAAATTCAGGTGAGAAAGTTATTATAAGAGGAGTTTTTTTTTGCACATGGAATAATTAATGTGACTACTAAGTGAGTGGAGAATGTCAAACAAGGAAAAGAATGGGTTGGAGTTAAAGGAAGAATTGAAAAGTTTTAAAAAGCTCTGACGCATTTAGTTCTTATTTTTGCTTTATTGCAGTTGGACATGTCCAACCGCTGCGAAAGCGGATGCATATGACCAAGACAGCTACAGTAAAGGAATGTGCAATCTTAGTGAAACGGGCTCATTTGTACATAACATAATTTTCCAGATAGCCTGTGTTGTGGTTCGAACTGAAACAGATTCGGAACACATCACTCTCCGAAAGTTGTAGACCCTTTCCACACTTGTGTAAACGCCTCTTCCTGTTGCCTGGGTTGCTGTCTAGAGGTTCCACGCCACTGCCGGGCGTGTGTGGGTGGCGGATCCGTCCACTGCGTGTTTGACTTAACTCAGCCTCCTGTCTTCCCTGTCCTGTCTACTAACTTTCCTATCAATAAAACATAGTAATAACAGTCTCACACTTTATAGGATCAATTTTTTGAAATTCATTGAATAGGCTAAGCTTGTCGCACTTAGAACCTTCATCAGAGCATAAATCAATAAAATATAAGAATGATACGATAGTGGAAATTGCCACAAACTCACCTCTCCTTGTCCTTCCATAGCTTGGTAGTCGGTGGCCATGTGATGCTAAGGGAAAAGACCCGCCTCCTTGGAGGACCACCTCGGGCACGCTGGTCATGTTAATGACGTCGTGCCCCACCATGAACATCAGGCTCAAGCGCGCGATGAGGAAGCGAGGGCCCTCGATGGTGAGGACCGTACGCCCTGCGGGTGGCACTTCACCCCCAGGCCCCGCGCCACCTCCAGCAGCACCTGGGCATGGGGAGGGAGAGGCTTGACTTCATTTTCTGGGAGAGAGTGGTCAGTGTTTTTGTCCAATGCCCATGTTTTTTGTGTTTTGGCAACACTGTTAGAAAGATTGTAACTATGCAAAGCCTCACACCCCCAACAACCAAAAAGTTCAAATGGCACAGGTAATGGGTAGCACCCATTTGGGAGGACCAGGCTCAGTAATGGCTGGAACGGAAGGAATGAAACAGTATCCAAACACAAACACATTGTTTGTATTTGATACCATTCCATTGGGATTATTATACGTCCTCCCCTCACGAGAATCCTGTGTTCCAATGCCATAACAATTCACTCTCTCCCCAACAGGCAACACTTGATGTACATTACAAACATTTATAATGTAGTGGCGGAAATGATTTGAAACCAGGCCCCAGACAACGGTCTAGGTGCTAGTGGTTTGATTTGGAACGGAGCCGTGGACACTGACCTCCCTGATCCAGGGAGAAGGGCTCAAACAAGGGGGATGTGAGACACGCCTGGGGGACTGGTGGGCCTCCCGTCAGACAGCGTCTGGGCTCTCTTTGTTGTCCTGGGAGGGAGTAGAGGGACACACAGGAAATGACAAACAGTGACAAGGGTTGGGTTCAACAACTCTGTACCATGGTTCGTCTCACTCAGGGTCCAAAAGCAAGAAGGAACATGCACCTGCTGGCAGTTATTCTGGAGAATTCTCCTCTTCCAGGTTTAACACGTCACTTTCTTAGTCTGACTTTGTTTCCCGTAGTGTAAAAAAATACTTTATCAAAACATTCCTAAGATATTATTATAAATAGGCTACATTCTTAAAGGGTGAGCTCAGGTAGGACTACATTCTAGGTCAAATATTGGTATTCTTTTTTCTCTTTTAAGGTTTGAGTTGGTGTCTGAGATGTGAAAGGCATTCATCCTGTCACTGTAGGGAAAACAAAGTGTTTCCAACATTGCAGCCACAAGTAGTCATCATTGCAATGACTAATACATGCTGAATGGATCAGGGGTATTTTAATAACAATCCTGGGCTTTGCAACAGCTGGCCCTCACAATACAATGACAAACAGATCCCCATAGTCACGAGGAGAAGAAAAAAAAGAACTTAAAATATTCATGGCTGGATACATAGGAAATGAGCCACAAACTGTTAAAGCAATGTGGACTTAAATCTGGGAATTACGGCATGGAATCCCAACTTTTATATAGGAGGAGGGAGGAGGCTAGCTTTATTAACCCTTTACACTCGCAGACCCAGTATACAGATTGAAATATGGCAAAGATTGGGCCACTGATAAAAGCCTAAATTGGGAACGGAGTGGCTGTATCAAGTAACATACTATAAATGAACAGAGCTCAGCACTGTATGTTTTGGACTGACAGCTGTTCTGAACCTTGGGCACACGCACGCGACAAGAAGTTCCCCCATTCCTCCTGCTAATTGGGCAACTTTTGCACATTTTTGTTGTCTTGAGTGAGGGAAATGCTGTAAATAAAGAGGCACTCTATGTGTTTTTGAAAGACGTTGAGGATTATAATAAATACCGCTTTGATGTCATGCACAAGCCAAAACACGTCCAAATATGCACTTCACATTTCCATATCATACAACTAATGTCATATACAGGGTCAATGTTTATGGTCACTAGGTTTGATGTACAGTTACAAGATGTGCGTCATAATGCCCTGGGTTGTGAAGAGAATGAGCCGGTTTGTTTATTGCGAAGAAAGTCACCTCGGACCACGCATCTGAATGTACTCATGACTCCTTTCTGCACATCAAAATTACCGGATACTATTCTCTGAATTGCCTTGTGAAAGCCTAACACTGTAAGATCATATTTTATAACTTAGCTAGTCATGTTGGCAATAGAACAAGCTTTTAAATAGTATGCCCACCTGACCCAGATTGCGATTTATAATGGGCTGTTTTATGATTGCGTAAATCAACAGCAGCCTTAACGTGTGATGTTGGGGATGGGTTGTGTTCCATACAAAACAACTACACGTCTTGCTCTAGTAGTTCCTCAACAGCACAGCTAGGAGAGATTTTAAAAAAGCACTGTATATAAAGTTGAAGGTTCTTCTTTGTGTCATAAAGTGCATTGAACATTACTAGGAATTGTGCACACTTTGGAGAGGGTGTGGGCGCTTACTTAGACACCAGTTGAGTCTCTCACTCCAAATCCTTGTCATTTTTTTTTTGTGTCTTATGTTGCACCTACACCACATTTTCCAGGAATATTCTTATCGTGTTACTGAATGTATCCAGAATATTATCAGATTTCATTATCAACAATTGTGGTGAAAAGTACTGTATGGCCACTGAAAGGAGGAACACATATTTAGACTGTACTGACACTGACAGGAGCCAATGTGTCATTTGGTCACACCAGTAAATAGAGATGGCCTGGGACATTTCTTACAAGAGCTTGAAGTCACACGAACACAGACAACAACCCATTTCTGCTTTGGGTGTCATGGTGAGCTCAGTGAAGCTCTGTAACAGGTCTCTCCTGTGCCCACATCATCAACAGAGGAAATCAGCTGTTATACAGATCATTGAGAGCAGGACACACGGCTGATACATAGTCCCAAGTCAGAGGTCAGTGAGTGCATGGGCATCGACTGCAGAGTGACCTTGGATTCCATACAGAGTGACCTTGGATTCCATACAGGTGTGACCTTGTACTCCTATGCTGGTGGGCGCAGTAATTAGGCACTGCATCCCAGGTGTGTATCTGATCCGGTGAACTATCCAGGCGCGGCGCGACCGGGAGACTCATGGGCGGCGCGCACATTGGGCCCAGCGTGTGCCAAGGTAGGGAGGGAAACCCAGCAGGTTGGAGTTAATAGAGCATGGCGTTTGCAGCGAGCAGTTCGGGTTGTGGGTTGAGTAAAAATCTATTGGGCCAGTATAAAAAAAATTTAGAAAAATTATGATATCGTTGGAAATGTAGTACGTCTGATATTTGTTAATGTAATGTAAATGTAATACTACAGAGACCTTGGATTCCAGAAATGCTGAGGCAACATGGCATTCCAAGACATTTACATTTTTACATTCTAGGTTCATTTATGGCAGACGCTCTTATCCAGAGCCATACAGAGCAATTAGAGTTGGGGTGGCTGCTCACATGGGCAAGACAGATGTTTTCACCTAGTTAGAACTGGGATTAGAAACAGCAGACCTCTTGGTTACTGGCAAACTGCTTGCTCTTAACCACTCAGCTACCTGCCGCATTCTATAAAGGAAATGTATAGTGACCCACCCCTCCTCCATTGCATCCCCCACCAAACTGAAAACTAGAGTGTGCAGTAGAATATTCCAGGGAAATGCCACGACTGAGAAATAACCTACTGTGTCAATGTCAACAAGACTCCCGAGGAGGAACATTGGCTACTGTCAGCGGAAGAGACTATATTCATTAGGCTGTATTGTATTGCTTTCACTCACGAGGTAGTTTTGGAAAATATACCTCATCTTAGCTTACTAGGACACACATCCTGTCCAGTACCACATACTGTAAAGTGATGCACAAGCTCCAGTGAGGAGTGAGAACTGGGAGACCAGAGACCAGAGATTGTC
This sequence comes from Coregonus clupeaformis, assembly GCF_020615455.1. Classification (NCBI taxonomy): domain Eukaryota; kingdom Metazoa; phylum Chordata; class Actinopteri; order Salmoniformes; family Salmonidae; genus Coregonus; species Coregonus clupeaformis. The sequence goes on from NW_025533851.1 coordinate 379,065, forward strand.
GCAAGCAGGCGCAGCAGAGAGAAATCCTAGCTAACCTAGACAACAGGCCAGCAGTGTTTGGAACAGGAGCAGGGGGCAAAACAAATGACTCCACTGATGTTGTAAGATAATCATAAAAGTAAACCCTTCAGAAATATGTGATGTGGGTCATATAGCATGCGCCAGTGGGACAAGACTGAACAAGATCCTATTACATGTTAGCTTCCTATTCTATCCAACAGAGCCTGCCTCTGCTTTGTTGTAACAGTAGGCTATCAATAGAATCAGAGTTTACAACACATATGGGTGGATTGGCGGTGATGAGGCATAGCTTCTCTGGAGAGCTGACACAGAGGGGAGGACGTGGAGTCAAAGTCAGATGCCGGCAAACCCGAGGGAGGATTGCAGAAATGATCTGCTATTTCTCATTCAATGCACCTACGTTTTGACTTCTTCTTGTGACGACGGACAGAGCTTGGAGACAAAGGTTTTTGTGTGCACTGCATTCTAAATCAAGGACTGCCTCAACAGAACACATTCTCAATTTCGAGTCCATTGCATAGAATTCTACTGAGCAATTCAATTCAATGTAGCAACACAGCTTCTCAGGACAATGAGAGGAGTTGTGTTTCACTCTGATAGAATAATGGGTAGAGTTGTGTGTGGTGACTTGGAATCTAGAGAGTGGGGGGGCATTGAGGGAAGAACTAGGTGTTTCTTCAAGGTTGAGGCAACACAGGCAAACACATTGGATAATCGTCTCTAAAAAAATACCATCCAATCAAAACATGGATGCCTGGGCACCCCAGAAAGAATAGCCTATTACTAGTAGAGAAAAATTCAAATTGGTGCATGTTTTTATCAGTACACTACAACTGATAATGGATCACATCTGTTTTGGGCTGCAACATTTTCTAGATAGAGTTCTTCAGTCCTGGTTGGATCATCCCCTAAACCAGGAGGGAACAAGCACGGAGGGAATTCTTCAACTGGGAATCATCCCACAGGGATATCTGACAAAACTTACTGAGAACTGAAGTTCTGAAGAACTTGCTGCATCTAATTTCAGTCACATTTTGACACACTAGCCTATAATGTGGAATCTAGAGAACAGCCAGAGAGGACACACTTGTGAAAGGTGTAGTTGATTCACCAGGTGTGGTGTATTAGGTCTGCTTACAGTACAGTAACAAGATGCCAATCCCACCAGCTCAGGGAATTCGTCCGGAAGAAGGAACCTTGATGCAGGTATTACATGTTCCACTACTTCCTCTGTCAGAGGTATCCCGGGCTCATCTGGTTCTCATCCCCAGAAGTTTACTTCCAGGTCATACGGTCATAATATTACCAAACAATGCTGCTCAACTGAAAGGTTGTACAGAGGCCTAGGCCTAAGCGTGGGAAACATGAATCATGCTGAATTACTATTTTATGATGTTACTGGAAATGCATTCCCATAGACAGACCGAGACAAGGTGTTAACATTCAAAACTGAACAGTCATTTGTGATGCAAATACCTACCTTACACCTAGGCCTATTTCTCGAGTTCATCCCTTTCACTGAAACACAATCGAACCTTATACTGCACAGCTAAAACCTTGGAGGATAGACCCACTGAACTTCCGGTATGTCACAATTCACGCCCTTAAGCATTCCACAACTGGCATCAGCTAACTACAACCACTCCCTACAAAACACCTCATCAGGATCCTAGGTCTCAGTTCATTCAAAACCTGTTACAGTCCTCCCTCATTCACAAGAAATTAGAAGACCACATAGTGCGGAAAGTAAAAAACGGAAACCCCTGTTTCAAACCAGCGCCCTTAAAACCCTACGAAACCTGTCTGTTTCTTTAAAAAAAAAGTAGTTGGTTTCCTCTCATGAGATGCAGATCTAGCCCACGATGGGACACATGTGGCACCTGTACCTCTGCCGCAGGGTAACACAAGTCCCGGGCCACACAGTGCAGTCAGTTTCCAGAGCATACGCCTATCAACCAATCATCAGACACAATCATTCCTGTCTTAGGGAATGAGGAAATGAGAAGGAACAGCGGTTGGCCGGGATGATAGTCAGGAGTCGCTGACTATAAGAAATACCAGTCAGAGAATGTGGTCTTCAGAGATAGAGTCATGTGAGCCAGGATGCCACCGTCTGTTCCTGTTTTACTCCATTTGCACTTGTTAAGTTGCCTTTCTCCAGGCTGGAATACCTTGCACACACACTCAGCATTAGCCAATGTTTGTAAGGGGAAAAATGGACAACTTGCAAGTTCTTTCAGAATGTTATCAGTTGAGATAGACAGTCGGACACTGTCTAGAAGCTATGACATAAGAAAGATGTTTGGAGAGATTAAAGAATCCTTGTCCGAGCCAGATTGGCCCATTTGAGAGAAAGTGACTTGGGAAAAAAATCTCAGTTATTTGAAGAATTACTCTTGATGACTTCTCATTCCTACTGTAATTCTACCACCATCGCTTTTACAAACCTTCGGTTTTGCCATGACACATGTACCGTTCCATGTATACTCCACCAGGTATGTAGTAGGTAGAAACCTAAAACAGATATCCAGACGTATCAATTGTAGCATTTACAGATAGGCATGTTTGTTACCCATAGCTATAATGAACAAAATAAATGGTACAGCCATAGGTGGGCCTTGGAGCGCATAGGTTACCCACCCACGCAGACGCGGCCCAGCCAATCAGAATAGTTTCCCCCACAAAATGGTGGCTTTATTAACTTAAAGAAAGGTGAAGAAGCCAGATGTGGAGGTCTGGGCTGGCGTGGTTCCACATGTGGTCTGCGGGGTTGTGAGGCCGAGTTGGATGTATTGCCAAATTCTTATGGTAGAGAAATGAACATTACATTCTCTGGCTCCCTCAAAACTTGAGACATCTCCGCATTGTGTTGTGTGACAAAACTTTAAAAGTGGTTTATTGTCCCCAGCACAAGGTGCACCTGTGTAATGATCATGCTGTTTAATCAGCTTCTTGATATGCCACACCTGTCAGGTGGATGGATTATCTTAGCAAAGGAGAAATGCTGATTAAAAAGATGTAAAACAAATTTGTGCACAAAATTTGAGCGACATGAAAGCTTTGTTGCGTATGGAACATTTCAGGGACACTTTATATGTTGCGTTTTATTTTTTTGTTAATGTACATAACTGTACATATACCAGAGAATAATTGGATTTGGACTCAATCAATAGACAACAACTTAATTGCATAACCTCCTGGCAACCACCATGGCCAACAGACTGCTTTCATTCTCATTACAATGGTGGATTCAACCTTAGGTTAGCCCTGGGTTTCAGGCCTAGGAAACTCTGGCACTCCTACCGGTCATGAACTGGTCGATGTTGACTGATGTCTCCTGGTTTGGATCCTAGCTCCCGGAGGGAACCACAGGCTGTGGTGGCCAGGAGATGTGTGCAGCTCACTCCCCTCGCAACGCCCAGATGTTAGCCTGGTAAGTTGACGTTTGTTGGCATGATGGTGTGCCTGTCTCCCCATGCCTAGGGACCAGTAAAATGGGGAGTGTGAATAGTTTTCAAGTGCTTGCCGCAGAGGAAAGAGAAAAAGGCTGAAAAGGAATCCGCTAAATTGACTCTTATGACGTAATCCCCCCAGGACACGTGTAGCTCTGAAGGATTTGTTTGGTTGGCATAAGCAATATGGCTACAAGCTCCACTTTGTAAAAAGGGCAAGCTGTTTTTTTGCCATTCTACTTATACCTATCTGATTATTTTTACATCTACATCAGTTTGCTAGATGGCTAGGTGGATTTGGTATTGGGGAAATGTTTAGCCTATTGGAGAAGAGAGATCAGGTCAAATTTGTTTTAAATTGCAACGCACATGCCACTAGATGGCGCAAATGCATAAGATACAGAAGTGGAGTTCATTTGGCTCAGTACACTTAGGATCTCTCAACAGGAGAATCTCACCTGCATACTCCTACTGATCCTTCTCTAAACCCATTGGACAGAAAGCCAGAGGAGAGAGGACACAAAAGAACGCAATGGAGATTCTCCAATTCCATTCTCACTGCTTACCTTTGCAAGTAGCACACATTCACATTTTCCCAGATCTTCCCTATTACAAAAAGGGCATCTGAAGGCTGTTTGGGTTGTAGGGGAAAACAGAGAAAATATGATTAGGTAGAATCTAAGGCACAAGTCTTCAGCTGGTAAAAGATTGGCATTACATGGCACAGTGGAACACAGAGATTGGTGTTGCCTAATAAACCAGACTGTGATACCAATTCTTTTGGTATCCACCTCATTTTCACAAATGTTGCTAGACACAGCCAAATAATCGAGTGATGGAGTCGACTTCCGCTTTACCTCTACGGCAGCGTACAGTGGCAAACTTGACAGAGTAAATTATTTGAAGGAGTCAAATTATAAAGTATAAAAGTCAAGTAAACAAGTATAAGTTTAAAGATGCACTGATGTGAAATCATCCCCCCAATTTCTGGTTGCTAAAATTTAAATAATTTGCGAATTTTGTTTGTGAAAAACAACAAATACAAGAATCATTCAGCACCCATCTAAACCGCTGTGAAATATATTTTCCAGAATCCTACCGGTTATCTGTGCGGTTGGTCCTTCAGCTGGTCAAAAATGTTATGACCCGGTATTGCCGTTGAAATTTATATCACACCTGGCACATGCGCAAAAACCCACGTAAACACCTGCAAGACTTTGGTTACTTTTGGCATCGCATGCATGTACTTTTCGTCTGTGCACTTGCCTTTTAGGTCATGAGCAAACATCTTGATTGCCGCACACAGAGACCCCCGTTTGAAGCCCAGTTTAAGAATACTTTCAGTAGGATACTTTGTCTAAGAAAAATTTCCAACCAGCTGAAGGCCCAACCCCACATGACAAATCGGCAGAGTAAGTTCAAATATAATTTTTTATTCAACATTCGTGAGACAAGAGACATTTTGTTTTTTGATTCTATGTAAATGTGCGTAGTGTACAGTGGGGAAAAAAGTATTTAGTCAGCCACCAATTGGCAAGTTCTCCCACTTAAAAAGAAGATGAGAGAGGCCTGTAATTTTCATCATAGGAACACACAAAAGCTATGACAGACAAATTGAGAAATAAAAACCAAGGAAATCACATTTGTAGGATTTTTTAATGAATTTATTTGCAAATTATGGTGGAAAATAAGTATTTGGTCAATAACAAAGTTTCTCAATACTTTGTTCTACACCCTTTGTTGTGCATGACGGACAGGTCAAACGTTTTCTGTAAGTCTTCTCCAAGGTTTTCACACAGTTGCTGGTATTTTGGCCCATTCCTCCATGCAGATCTCCTCTAGAGCAGTGTTTTGGAAGGTTGTCAGCTGGGCAACACGTGGACTTTCAACTCCTCCAAAGGATTTTCTATGGGGTTGAGATCTGGAGACTGGCTAGGCCACTCCAGGACCTTGAAATGCTGCTGCAAGCCACTCCTGGGTGCGCGGTGTGTTTGGGATCATTGTCATGCTGAAAGACCCAGCCACGTTTCATCTTCAATGCCCTTGCTGATGGGAAGGAGGTTTTCACTCAAAATCTCACGATACATGGCTTCATTCATTTCTTTCCTTTAACGGATCAGTCGCCCTGGTCCCTTTGCAGAAAAACAGCCCCAAAGCGCAGATGTTTCCGCCCTTTATGCTTCCCAGCAGTAGGTATGGTGTTCTTTGGATGCAACTCAGCATTCTTTGTCCTCCAAACACGACGAGTTGAGTTTTTGCCAAAAGTTATATTGGTTTCATCAGACATTCTCCCAATCTTCTTCTGGATCATCCAAATGCACTCTAGCAAACTTCAGACGGGCCTGGACATGTACTGGCCTAGACAGGGGACACGTCTGGCACTGAAGGATTGAGTCCCTGGCGGCGTAGTGTGTTGGGTGATGGTAGGCTTTGTTGCCTTTGAGGTCCCCCCGTGTGGTTCTGGGATTTTTGCTCACCGGTTCTTGTGATCATTTGTGACCCCCACGGGGTGAGATCTATGCGGAGCCCCAGGATAGAGGGGAGATTATCAGTGGTCTTGTCTATGTCTTCCATTTCTCTAATAATTGCTCCCACAGTTGATTTCTTCAAACCAAGCGACCTATTGCAGAGTCAGTCTTCCCAGCCTGGTGCAGGTCTATAATTTTGTTTCTGGTGTCCTTTGACAGCTCTTTGGTCTTGGCCATAGTGGAGTTTGGAGTGTGACTGTTTGAGGTTGTGGACAGGTGTCTTTTATACGACAATGTAAGTTCAAACAGGTGCCATTAATACCGTTAACGAGTGGAGGACAGAGGAGCCTCTTTAAAGAAGAAGTTAAGGTCTGTGAGAGCCAGAAATCTTGCTTGTTTGTAGGTGACCAAATACTTATTTTCCACCATAATTTGCAAATAAATTCATTAAAAATCCTACAATGTGATTTTCCGGAGAAAAAAATTCTCAATTTGTTCTGTCATAGTTGACTTGTACCTATGATGAAAATTAAGCAGGCCCTCTCATCTTTTAAGTGGAGACCTTGCAATGTGGTGGCTAACTAAATACTTTTTTTCCCCCACTGTATGGGACCTGGAAAACCCTTCACCTTGTCGTAGGTTTAGTGTTTCGAGTTCGTTACATTTACATTGGCTCCATGTATCAGCAACTACTGAATTGCTGTGTTTTAACGTTAAGAAAAGTAAATAATCATCACTTTCAAACCGGTTTTCAAAACCTGCGCCGATGTGCCCATCATCTTTCATATCAGCGAGAAAGAATCTCAAATAAAAAATATTCACTTACTGTAAGCAGTTTTGCACAGATCCACAAACTGTGTGTGCCTCCAGTTGACAAACTACACTTCCTCCCCAGTTACGCTTCACACAGGTGTTCAGAGACGTAGGATAGCCAATGTCTTCCTGAAACAATTAGCTAACATGTGGAGATATGGCCTTGTGGGAACACTAACCCCCTATAAAGATGTAGTAATTTAAGATTGTGTTTTTAGACAATTATTTCTTGCTAATATGAAAGATACGTACTGCAAGCAATGCTGATATGAAAGCACATTTCGAAAAACGTGCCGCACGCAAGCGACATGCGTGTTAATAGTTAGAGCAGCGTGGAGCTCTTAACAGAAACTACCCCGGTCAGACGATGCACTATTGTCAATAGGCGCTAAAGCAGTTAGCCCACTAGAATGGTAGTAGGCTTAGCCCTTGATCATGCCTCTCTCAGTTCCATTACATTACGCATAAGAGTCATTGAACGGCGTCTTCTGGCAGGGGGAGTTTTGTTAAGAGCCATGAACCTCGGTCCCTGAACATTGGCTTCGCTATGGTTTTGGAAGCGTAAACGAGAAGGTTAAATTGATACACACTCTTATAGGGGTTTAGGGTTCCCCACCCGGCCGATATTTCCGCATCGCAGCGCTTGTTTACTGAAAACAGACGGAAGACAGAGGACTACCTGTGCTAATTAGTATCGGTGTCTCCAACACCTGTGTGTAAACGGAAGACAGACGCCACAAACGTGATTTTTGTCACTGAAAAATACTGTCGCTGCACTGTATTGTTAAAACCAGGTTAAAACAGTGAGTGTATATTTTGGATGTGACATGAAAGTAGAGGGGATTTATGTTTAGAGACCAATGCAATTGAGCCTCCCGAGTGCCGCAGCAATATGGGGACTCAGGAAGGCTCAATTGGGGTCTGTACGGTTCATAAAGCCCTCTACTCCCATATCACATCAAAATTATTTCACAAATGCTAATATACACCACTGTACACTGTTTTAACGCCACTACAACCTGGGTTCGATCCCAGGCTGTGTCCACAGCGGCTGTGACCGAGCCCTATAGGGCGGCCGCACGGTGCTGGAGCGCCATCGGGGGTTAGGGGAGGGTTTGGCCGGGGGGCTTTTTAGCTCATCGCGCTCAGCGACTCTTGGGCCGGACACCTGCAAGCTGACCTCGGGTCGTCAGTCCGAACAAAGTTTTCCGATACATTGGTGCGGCTGGCTTCTGGGTTAAGCAAGCAGTGTGAGAGAAATTCACATTTAGATGGAGTATTTGGCTGTTTTGCTTCCAGGGACTAATTTGCCCTTTAAACAGTTTATACATGTAAATCAGGGACCATCAACTAGATTAAGCTGCTGGCTGATTTTTCTTTAGCTGTGGTCAGGGGGTTGGAACATAACTCCGCGGCCAGGTAGACTGGCAGTTACGAGCTGATTGGACCAGTAGCAAAAGGTCATGGTTCTGTCCCGAGCCAGCAAGGTGGAAAAATCTGCCGTTCATTATGGGCAAGGCAGTTAACCCTCAACAACAAAAATTCCTGGTGCGATGATGGACACCTGATTCAAAGGATTGGGTT